>NC_133666.1:388544917-388665253 GCF_037893015.1 Macrotis lagotis
AGAGAAAGCCAATGTGTCATGGATTTTCAATATATTAGGGAACCAAAGAAAGGTTCACAACTTACTGCATATATATATATATTATATATATATTTATATATACATATATATATATATATATATACATACACACACACACACACACACACACACACACACATATATATATATATTTTAATCAAGGATTTGAAAATCTTTGATACTATTTTTTTTGTATAAGATTTGTTAACAGGGTCTAGATGTCAGTGTTCTTTGGTGGAATTGGAAGCTGTTGAATGACTGGCTCTACAGAATAGTAATTAATTATGCAGTGTTTGAGAAGCAGTATGGAACAGAACAAAGGGGTCAAACTGAACTAGAAAGGTAGATTACTACACCATTCATAAAGACCCCTCCTGGGCACATATTCACATATAATTATTTTGAAAATATCTTCCTCTTCTGTTTTAACCTGGTAAAGATTAAATTGAGGTTTTTACTCAGGAATCCAACCCATCACAAATCTGCTATGGAGGAAAGAATATTAAATTGAAGTCAGAAGGTTGAGAATTCCTGATCTGCTACTTACTACCTTTATGACCTTGTCCAAGTTATTTAATATCTCTGGTCCTCAATTTCCCCACATCAGCAAAGTAAAGACATTCAATTAATCAGTTCATTGTGTTTATTATGTATCTGGTTCTCTATTAACTCATATTCTAATGGAAGAGAGACAAAATATATATCATGTAATTTCTGAATATGGACCAGTAATCTCAGAAGGAAGTCATTAGCAGTTAGGGAAGGTATTCCTATGTAAGTTTAAATTTGAGCCCACTATAGACCAGATGACCTGTAAGACAATTCTAATTCTAGTTTTATCATAATTTAATTGACTTGAAGAGAGGTATCTGGAGGAGTATCTTCTTCTTAAGCTGTTTATAATTTTGAGCAACGACTTAGAAGAAAGAATTTATTTTACCCTAGCTAAAATTATAGATGACTAGAGTTTAGATGTAGTATTAAAGATGAATATTAAATGAGAAAGTCAGCATCCAAAAATATTTCAAGTCAGAACATTGATCTGACTCTCTTATGGAAAGATGACATTTCTTTTGAGCAAATATCAAATTCTACACAGGATTTTTTAAAAATCAACTTTACTAATACAATATGGACGTAAGTAGAAAACAATTTCTGTGAATCAGATCCAAGAGTAATAGCATACTGTGAATTTGATACTAATCAATATGGTAGTTAAGCAGGTAGTTTACTATCCTAGGAAGAGAATTGAAGACTACTGATTTCTACCCAATGTGCTATAATACTCGTGACTGTTAGTTTACTATTTTTCCTACTAAATCTTCCAGAGGAACTGAACTTATCAGCTCCACCTGCTGCTTAAGTTCTACATACACAATGAGTTTACCTCAATTCAAGTCCAAGTAATCCAAAAAAGAACTTTCTGTGTAAAGAAATGATCTCTTCTTTTAGTCAGGGCAAGAGGTTAGGGAGGTTGAACCACTTAGTTCATAATACAGTTTTTGGTATGTGAAAAAGTTCATGCCCTGGGAAATGATTTTTTTTGTTTGTTATTTTCTAGATGAGTATCCAAGAAAGCTTTCGATCAGATTTTGATTTAGTATGCTTCTATTGACAGACTCTGAGAGAAACTTCAGGATTGTACAGTAATTATTCTCTCTTGTTACAGACACTTACTACCATTAAAAAGACTTTTTCAAGAATGAATTAATTACTAGGTTTGGAGACAAGGTGAGTATTATAAGAAATCTCCTGATATAATTATAATATATTAGATCAAAATTTTAAGGAGTATTCAAAATATAGATGTTCTTTTCCCATTAATTTTTTCCTTTTATAAATTATCTTGAAGTCAGCTTGATACAGATCATGAAAAGCTTTTTGCTCATGGACCCTTTATTTTAGTACAAGCTTCACCAGGCTGCTTGACAGTACAGAAATGGCACTCTGGACAAATACATCATCTTGGTCCTCAAACTCACTTAATCTTGTCATCTAAACAAGGGCTATTTATTACATTGGGTAGAGGATAAGACGTGCACACAGATCAGTGCTGAGATCATGAAATTCATTTTGCCATTGTTTATTCTAGCAATCTGATGAAAGTCATTTTTAGACCAGTCTTATTAGTGCAGATATAAACCTTAGGCCCAGCAGTAAGATTGTGGTGATTAATTTATACAGCTGCTCAGTCCTCTTTCCTTTTAATAATGGGCCTGTAGTATAACTGTATTCCAGGGGTTAGCATTTTATCTGATTTATAAACACATTTTATATATTTTGCTGATGTAAGTTTTAATACATTTAATAAAATGCTTTATAAACTTCATTATTAATGTGGAAATTTCATAGAAAGGTGAGGAGAAAACATATCTTCTATCTAGGTCATGGCCAAAACAATTCATAAAAATTGCAATGTTTTGTTTGGCTGCTTCCAGATTGCCACATGAAAGATTCCTTTTGCAATGAGTCTAATTATTTAAAAAATTTCTTTTCAAAAATGTATTCTTTGTAATAGTTTGAGTTGTTTAATGCCACAAATGATTATATTAGCCGTGGAATATTTGTTTTTTTGTTAACAAATTCACTGTTTATGCCTTTTGGATATATCACAATTCACAAGATCTTTCATGTAACAACTATGTAAAAAATCAAAACAAAATCAAAACAAAAAAATATTGCTATGTGGTTGGGGAGCCTACAAAATTGAAAATTAGTACAATCCTGCAGCACCAGTAGTATAATGAAATTCAGTTTTATTGTTTTAACCATCACTCATTTCAATCTTAAATTAAACTGTTCAGAGTTTTAGAAAGAAGACAATTTAACAACAAATGCTATAGATAGTAACCATGCTGAAACTAATGGCCAAGCTAAAAACTAAGAGGAGTCTCAATTTGGGGACAAAATCAGGGGAAAATAATAATGTCTGGGGTAGTTAGGTAGTGTTGTAGATAGAACACTGGTCCTGGAGTCAGGAGGACTTGAGTGCAAATGTGACCTCAGATATGTAATAATTACTTAGCTGAAATATACTTAGCCCTGTCCTTGCAAAAATAAAAACAAGGAGAAAAAAAGAAAATAATACTATCTGACATGTATATAGTACTTTTTTTTGCAAAATGTTTTATGTATATTACCACATAGAAGCCTCCTAACAACACTGAGAAGTTTAGTAAATGTATCATGTCCACCTTAAAAATGAGGAAACTAGGACTTAAAGTTTCAATAATTAGAGTTTTTACTGTTGTTCAGTCATTCAGTCAGAGCCAACTCCTTATGACCCCATAGACCATAGCAGGACAAGTCCTTCTATTTTCCACTATCAATTGAAATCTGTGCAAGTTTATATTTGTTACTTCCATGATACTCTCCATTCATCTCTGCCTTTGCTGTCCCTTTTTTTTCCCTTCAATATTCCCTATCATCAGGGAAGTTCTCACTTTTCATTATGTGATCAACGTATTTCTGCTTCAGTGTTTGATCTCCCAGGAAATAGTCAGAATTAATTTCTTTAGGTATTTACTGCTTTGAGCTTCCTTGTTATCCAATGGACTCTTTAAAGTCTTTTCTAACACCATATTTTGAAAATGTTGAAACTACAGTGGTTGACTTTCCTCATAGTCCAACTCTCATAGCCAAACATTGCTTTTGGAAAAGCCATTGTTTTGAATAAATGGACCTTTGTTGACAAGCTGATGTTTCCATTTTTTACTATGATGTCCAGAATTGCCATAGCTTTCCTTCTTAGAAGCGAACATCTTTTAATTTCATGATTGTAGTTATCATCTGCAGTTACCTTTGAGCCCAAGTATATAAAATCTGACACTGCAGTATCAAGTGTAAGATTTTTGAACCAAGGTTTTCCTGATTCTGAAGCTCATTTTTTGTCCACTATATCAAGAAAAATCTAACACTTCAATGAGTCCAGTAATGATACCTCATTTGAATCAAATGAAAGATTTCATGCAGCATGAAAAATTATTTTGAAATTTGAAGTTATTTGAAAATGCTAATAACAATGGTTTTATGTTTTTCTCAAAATTAAAAAAAGTTGTTTATGAAAATAAACTGCAAATCTAGCAATTGTAACAAGGGGAGAAAGAATCTTAAAATGAAGATGCGCTGTAATAGCAAAGGAATACAGGAAGACACAGTTACTCAAGGAGGTGACCAGTAGCTATCCAGAGAATAAGAATTTATCTGTTTGTTTCTTTCAAAGTCCAGTTAATTTGGTGATATGCATATCTGATCCATTTGGCAAGTAGATCTCTTTGATTGAAAAGTTTGATTTGTCAGAGTTCAAGAATATGAAAAACATTCCCCTTAAGACAGCACCTGAATATAATTTTACAAAACAACCTACTAGTTTGTGCATTAGGTTCCCTTGCTGAGAAAATAATACAATGACTAACCAATATAAACATCCACTTTACTTAGCAATTCAATTTCTCATTGTGAATTATTAAATTGGATTTATATACAAAGAATATTCAGTTTGAGCAACATGAACCAGTTTTTGGTTTGTTTATTTATTTGCTTGCTTTTTTCCCCAGGGCCCAGCTTGAATGAATTGACCACTAATTTTCTAGACTTGTAGAACCAGATATCATCTCCATCCCCCCCCCACTCTTTCATATGCATACACACCATAAAAGATTACCACTATGTCAGACTCAGTCATAAATATTATTGCTGTCTTACTGCACATGTGCACATCATGGGGCATATTAATGCTTTGCCTCTACACATGCTTCAGTTCTCCTGAGGTTTCTATCCTATTTGTTATTGAAAGAGACAGTAATATAATGTACAATTGTGTTGTCTTGAACTGCAGGAGTGGAAAATTAAAGGAGCTAACTGCCACAGCAAAGGTAGAGACTAATTTGGGAAAATCCATTTAGTATGACAAGTGATTGGATTTCAGGACACTGGTGCCTGAAGAGGGAATGGACTATTAAATGAGGGTCCTGAGATATCATCGATGCAAATATTATTTAAGAAGAGCAAGAGATGGATAGTGTAGTGATAAGAGAGAAGATTAAGCATTGGTTGCTGTTTTGTTATAATTCTAAATTTAGAACTACCTCCCTCTTTGGTTTAGAAGATGGCTATGGTTGGTTAAATCTGAAGGAAGAAAAATGATGAAAACTAAATATCTTATGAATGGAGTTCTGGAGTATATGATTAGTGCCTGTGTCTATACATGAACAAGAAGTAAATATCCCTTTGCTGTTCTTATCATATTTTAGCTGAGTCTAATTTTCTAACTGAAGGAGATTCCAAATTAACTCACAGAGTAATGGAATTTGAGAGGTGGAAGGGAACTCGGCAACCATCTGCTCCAGAAACTACATTGCTTGGTACTTGCAAATAGAAGTACCTTTTACCTTAGGGACAGTATTGGTCAACCCTCCCAATGCAGTTCCAGTTAAATTCAATTCAAGTATTGATTAAGTGCCAGAGGTAAAGGAGAAATGAGTTCAAGCAAACATTTGGAAAAGGATGGTGGAAAAGTTATTAACTGTTTTCCCCTAGTCTCCTCTGTCACCTATAGGATTCCTTATTTTCAATGACCACATTTCAAGTTCACCTGGTTTGCATATACCTTCTGTAAAGAGAGAAAAGTGATATAAAAACTCCCTTTGATGAGGGATAGAAACGGATACTGGATACTGCATACACAATCTTAAGACATAACAGTGATCTTAGAAATCATTCTGTCCAATCCCTGGACATATGTTTTAATAAATGAGGAAACAGATTCAGAGAGAAAGTAGTAGTTAGTAAAAAGTAGTGAAAAAGATGAAAGAAGTAGTAATACTACAATATTTGCACACAGTATTCCAATGGCAAATTCAATGCCCCTTCTACTTCACTTGACTAGAAAGATTAGAAATAAGTGAAAATGAAATAATTCTATTGGTCACTTGGATGACAATCCCTACAGCACCAATCATGGATTTAGAACAAAGATGGGGTACAATAAAGGCTCAGTTCCTTTCCTGTTTTATGATTAAGAAAGTGAATCCCTTTGTGCTTGTTTTATATGATATTGCTCACTTAAATCTCACTTGAATTACACATGGTCCTTATGTGAAAATTTGCCAAATATTCAACTGAAATTTTTATTATCTATAAAAAAAGCAAATAAGTCATAGTTGCCCTTAAGAACAGGAGACTAAAAATTCAGTGAAAGGCTAGTATTTTGGAAGTAACTTCTTTAATAAAAATTACTTTTTGAAAAGCAAAATTTGTTAGAACCATTTCCTCAGAGCAGTTCAGTCAGTAAATAGTATGTTACCTATGTATGTGTTCAACTAGTTGCTTTCTATGAAGATGTTGTATAAAGGCATGAACTAATTGTATTTTAGAGAATAATTTGAAGAATGATACTTTTCCATTTGCTCATTCATATATTTTCTGTGATGAATTATTCTTCACTTACATCTCCTGCCTTTTCCTCATCCCATAATTTACCTCACATTTACTTGTTAAAAGCAGCTTCTTATATATATTTCCATACATATATTTTAAGAGGTCTTAGAAGGATGACAAACTGAAAATGCATAGGGAATCACAGATGCTGTCTGGGAGTTCCTTTCACTGGTGAAGATTTCAATACTTCTATAACAGTAGGAAGTGGATAGAGGTTCACAGACATTCAGGGCCTTGTATCATGGGTTTAGTTGTGTTGTAGTTGCACTTTGATCTCAAGTTTTCTTGACTTTAAATTCAGTGCTATTCACATTACTACATATTCCTCTGAAGTAAAGTAAGGAAAGAAAATTTTTTTATTAATTTATTTATTTTCATCCATATGCACATGCATATTTCCAAGTTACAAAATTTCCTTCCACGCTTCTTCTCACCCTCCTCCCCTCAGCAGGGAACAGTCAGATTAACATTTTACATCCATGTTTTGATAAACAAGTTTACAAATGAGTAATTTTTGGCATAAGGAATTAGGATTAATGGAAAGAATTACATAAAGATTTTTTATAAAGTGCTCATCAGATTTAGAAGGTTTGTTTGTTTTATTCTGTGTGTTTTGTTTTATTTTGTTTTTCATTCTCAGGATAAAGGAAAAAATAAAGATAGCATACCACCTTCTTTGGCATGCTTCAGAAAATGTGCAAGTAAAGAAAATGTTAAATAATTCAAAATGTACATAAGTAATCGCACCTAAATTTCAGTTTTTTAAGTTGTAGTTTTGGTAAATGTTGATTTTTATTTTTAAGTTAAATACAGGGTTGCCTCACATAACCATATTCAGTCTTTTAAAAGAGAGATCCTTTTGGGCTTTGTGTGTGTGTGTGTGTGTGTGTGTGTGTGTGTGTGTGGTGTGTGTAAAGCATAGAGATTCACTGTGGAATGAATTTTGCTCACTTTCCCTTCCTGAGACATTGAAGTCTAATGGCAGAACAAAAGGCAAGACAACTGGCCATGACCTTGGATGCAGTGGATGAAACTCTAAGCACTCCACCACTCCTGCTTCAGCTGCCTTTATGGCTGTTGGAACAAATTGTTCTCATATAACTCTAGGGAAACTCTTCACATGTTTCCCAAACGCATCAATGGGTTTTATGCCCATTAGTTATTCTCAACCTGGTTTAACTTGTGTGTCCAGACAGTTTCTTTTACATGTTTTTTGGCAAGGCAAATGGGGTTAAGTGGTTTGCCCAAGTCC
The DNA here is from genome assembly GCF_037893015.1 of Macrotis lagotis. Lineage (NCBI taxonomy): Eukaryota > Metazoa > Chordata > Mammalia > Peramelemorphia > Peramelidae > Macrotis > Macrotis lagotis. The sequence goes on from NC_133666.1 coordinate 388,552,629, forward strand.
ACACAGCTAGGTAATTAAGTGTCTGATGCTGGATTTGAACCCAAGCACTCCTGATTCCAGGGTTGGTGCTGTATCCACTGCACCACCTAGCTGCCCCACCCAGACAGTGTTAAGGGGATGTGGTCACTGTGTTTTGCTACACCTTTTGGAGTTGGGTACCAGGAGGACCCCCAAGGGTGGATGAGCAGCCTTAAAAGGGGACCATGATGAACATCCCATATGCCCCAGGCGAATGATTAAAAAGTGAAAGTGCACTCAATTTGTACTTAGAGCATATGTATTTGAAAACAGATTTTTTTTTTGTTATTAATCACTTGTAAGATTTGGGTAAGTAATTATATCATTATGGGCTTCTATTTCTTCATTAATAAAATAGTGGTTTAAATGAGACGAGCTTGAAGATTCCAACCAGGTTTAAATCTATTATCATTATGAGGAAACACAGAATAGCCTTACACATACTTGGAGTTAACACAATATTTGGTGAATTATGGAAATGAACAACACACACACACACACACACACACACACACACACACACATACACACTTCCTGTCTACTATCTCCACAGATGAGAGAAAAGAAACAGGTTAAAAAGAAGTCAAATGGTACTAAGCAGACATGTATCCTTACCAAAGATGGGTTCTGTCAATAGGCCATGAATTCAAAAGTCTGAGCCAACCCATTCATCTTGGGGATAGTTTAATGACTGAAATTCCCTTAGAGGAAACAGGTTGGGGTTTCAAAGCAACTAATTTGACCTGAGACATTTTACCAGTCACTGTGACTCAATCAGCAGTTATATTTTGTACACTTAGAAAGGTTTCAATGAACATGTTCTTTCCCTCTATAAGGGGAGAGGTATGGATAATCAATAAATTTGAAATATGTATATAAATAACATCATTCTGCTAAATTCTCAAGGATAAATGTTGTAAACCATAATAGCAGGGCAGTCTTTTTCAGCCCCTTGGCCCAGTCAAAGAGCTAAGATATTTCATATAATATTGGGACTAAGGGCTGGATCTTGTAGACCAGAGAGATTGATGGAAGTGTGATTCTTGTTGAGAACCAATACCCCCAAAGCAGGGTAGAAATCGTTCAATGGAGTTTAAAAAAAAACAAATAGGATTGCAGGATTGTAGGTAAAAGAAGGATCTATATGGTAGACAATTCTCTCTCCTTTTCCTTCCTTGGTCTTTCTGTTAAGTCAAGAGTCTGGGAGGTAGGGGCATTTCCTTACTCTTTCCCCTATTTTCTTCTCACATTCATTTAGACTGTGTAAAGGGCACGGGAAAAACTGTTCTTTTCTGCTATTCTCCATTATTGACATTAGTTTGTAAGCCTACTTCTCTTTTTAAAAATGAGCTTGTTTTCATTGTCTGTGAGTCTGTTATTACTTGAGATCTGAGTGTGTGAGTTGGTTGAATGCTGAGAGGATGATCCTTGAGGGATTTTGAATTTAACAGTCTATCCACAGTAGGATCCTGTAGTCCCAGCATGGGAGGTTAAAAGACTTTCCTAGGGGCTATTGAGTCATAGTTTAATTTCATAATTGATCCTTTAACTCTCCCAAGCAGAACCCTAAAATATGAAAGTGGATCTTATTTCATTTTCCCCTAGGTGAATGAATCTATTGGAACCATGGTGCTTCTCAGGGTGTGTGAGCTACTCTGAAATGTTAAATTCTACCCTTTTACTCTCAGAGAAGAGGGGCACTAAAGAAAATCTCATCTTTGAGCTGGCCTACTTGGCATGATCTAATCTTCCTTTTAGGGAGGGGAAAGTGAAGAGAGTGCAGATATCTTCATGTTCCACAATGACATCTAGTGTTACATATATAAAGTATTTTATAAACCTGAAAGTGTTATATAAATGTCAGTTATTTTAGTCACTTTAATTATATCCAGTTTCTGTTTACTTATCTGTAAAATAATGTGACTAGATGGATTCCTAGTATCATACAACTATGGGATTTAGATCTTGAAAGATCTAACTCCTTAAAGACTAGTTCCTCCCCCTCCTCCCGAATTTTAAACACTTTAGTCTAGTCTTTTTAAATTATAGATTTAATAGGTTCTGGGTACCTGAGGAAAAGGTCTGGTGATTATATACCTAAAATGTAAGCACAAGATTACCAGCATATTTACATAAATCAGAGGCACCTGAGATTGGTATAACTCTTTCCCTCCCAATGTTTTCAGTTTTTATTTGAGAAGATCCTAACTTTATAATTTATAATTTGTTGCATGTTCAATGGTGTGTAGGAGCCAACCAACTGACTGGTGAGAGCCTATTGCTAAATATTTATTCTGAGCACTGACACCTCAAAAATTGGCCAATACTACAAATCAGGGTTTGAGTTATGTTTCCTTGATTGCTTAGACTTATAGTGATTGTTAAAAATATTAATATCAATAAATAGATAATAATTCATAACATTAATTTTAAAAAGCAAATCATATGTACATTTTACAGTATTGATTGTTAAATGTTTACCAACTACCCTTTTTATAATGCATCATTAATTATAGTGATATTTCAAACAGTCTAGCATGTTTAATTGACCTCTTCACCATAAAAGGATCTTATTTTAGGAGGTCTTACAATGTTAACTCTGCTGTGATAAAAGGTATGGAAAAAGACTCCATGCATTAGGTGGATCTCTTATGGAGAATTTGTGAGAAAGTGCAGACAAAAATCACATAGGATGAAAAGGCATGAATGGTTGCAATGTAACCACTGGAGAGATTAATCACTTTGATGACATAACCCTAATGAAGTCTAATTTAAAGTTTTAAAGTGGACAGTATTAGAATGTTTCCCTACTTAGTGGAGTCAGAGTTGGGCCACAAATCCACCAGAAGGGAGGTAGAGACTGCATATTGTTGTCAAAAGGTCTAACTTCTCATATACCTTTCTTTTTTGCCAAACATTCTTTACTGACCTATTTAATCCTAAATGTAAAAGGTTTAGGCAGCAAACCTTTGGGACTAGCAAAGCCATAAAAGATAACTGGTTAAGGACAGCTGCAAAAGAAGCTGCTCCAATTATGAGAAATTACCCCAACAATCTGGATTTACAATGAACAACTGGACTAGCAGTCATGCTTATACCTGTAATAATAAAAATAGTCATTTATATAGTATTTCATGGTTTATGAAATTTCAAGGTAAGTCGTTCAGTAATTATCCTTATTCCTTTTTTTTTGACAAGTTCTACAATTTCATCAGTTTAGGGTAAGCAATTCTGTATCAAATAAGACAGGCCCCTGGTCTGCAACTTGTAATTTTAAAGTGTTGCATTAGGGCACTGAGAGGTTATTTTACTCTCCCATAGTTATAAAAATGGTAACACTAGAGATAAGATGAGCTTCCATCTTTCTAAATCAGAAACTCTCTATCCAGCATACCATACGTTATCTCTAATAAATGAGGAAATAAAGATTTTTTTTTATTTAAGTAATGCATCCATGTTTATGGGACAAACAAATGTGAGACCTGACATTCCAATTAATCAATCAACAATCATTTATGAATGAATAACTATATGCCAGACCCTGTGACCTCCAGCATTGGGAATGAAAATACAAAAATGTAAATTGTTCTTACTCTCCAAGAGCTTACATTCTAGTGGTCTCAGTCTTGATCTCTCTGACTCCAGGACTTTTTCCAAAGCATAGAAGTGCATTAGAGATCATCTTGTCCAATCACCTCATTTTACAGATGAAAGAATCAAGTGATGCCTAGAGAGGAAAATTGCCTGAGATTATTGAACTGTGTCACTTATTACTGACTGAACGATTGTGAACTACAAGAGAATAGAAATGGAATATCTAAGGAAAATAATACTTGCAATGTTCTACTCACTCTTTGCTTATTCACTCCCACCATTCTTTTAGAAAGATTGAATCTGATGGGGAATCACATCTCTCTCTACTTCCATTCCCATTTCTGCTTGACAGATTCAGTGTGGTCACATGGAGTCATAGTGATTCCTCGTTATGAGAATATTTAAATTACTTTTGCAATTGGAGAATCTAAACACAAGTATGCCATTAGTCCTTTGCCTATCTGGCTTCACATATATCCTGCCTAAAGCTGCTGTGTGTGCTATCATGTAAATAGGTATTCTATACTTGGGGCAGAGCTATGAAGCCAGAATAGATATAGGCCAAGTGTTACTGAGTGATAACCAGGGAGTGAACTAGACTAGCAGAATTTACTCATCTAGGCTGAATGAATCAAATATAAATATTCAAATACTGCAAACAAAAAAAGAATAATTATTTGACTTAATTAAAGTTGTACTGGACATTTTTTTCTCTTTGCCTCAAGAAGTTTTCTACTGGCAAATGAGGGGCAGTAAATTTGCCCACTATGATATTTTCCAACTCAGTCAATCTTTTCTCTTAAATAAATCTAGTACTGTGAGTGCATGATGGCAGATATGCCATTTTGGTATTTAAAATATTTTGATGATCTTGAAACTCCCTCAAAGCTTTAGAAAATATAATCCAAATTCTTCATTCATGAAAACAAATCTGTGATATTAGGCAAGAAGTTTAACTTTTCAAGGTCTAAGTTTCCTATCAATAGGAATTAGATAAAATACCTCCCAGGTCCTTTATGCTATAAATTAATGACCCTTTGATCAATGATCTCATGTTTTAACTATCTTGAGAGTTTATGCCCTTAAAAATTAGTTTTTGCCTGTTGTTTGACAAGATTTTACTAGGGTCCTTCAGAGACCTACACTTCCCAGGAAATCATATTTTTAGAAAATTTAATCCAAGAAATCCCACTCCTTTTCTAGGGATTTTTAGGATTTCCCAAACCCAAAAGTTACCAACAGCTTTTCCCCCTCCTACTTAGGTAAAAAGTTTCTTCTAAGTAGGCAAGTGTATGAAAATCTTTGTTTTATATGTGTCCCTTTCTTTTTGCCTGTAAAAACAACACAGATTAGAGCACAAAATGAATTCTTGTTGTTCTAGTGTTCAGTTAAGTGGAGGAATAGCTACATAAACAGATGGAAAAAAACAATCTGACTTAGAAAAATAGTGGTAGCTCAAAGCAAAATTCCATTGCTGGAAGAGGGAAACAAATCTTCCTAAAGAATCCATGGGACTAGTTGGGTTACCATGCTTTTTTTTTTAGGTTTTTTATTTTGCAAGGCAAATGGGGATAAGTGGCTTGCCCAAGGCCACACAGCTAGGTAATTATTAAGTGTCTGAGACAGGATTTGAACCCAGGTACTCCTGACTCCAAGGCTAGTGCTTTATCCACTACACCACCTAGCCACGCCAACGGTTAACATACTTTTGAAGGAGCCTAAGGATGGCAATTATTTTGGGCAAGACATGCTCTTCCCTTGATTCATGTAACTGGGACAAAGCCCTATTTATATAAGTTCAGGATATGAGTAAACTCTCTCTACTTGCTTTGCTTCTTCATATGAAACAGTAATAAGAACATAGATTTAGAGCTAGAAGCAGCCTTATTCTGGTAACAACCAGCTCCCTGAAAACAAAATGTAGCCTCCATAGACTTAAATTTAATTTTAATGATTATTTGTTTTCATTACTTTGGTGGGAAATCTTTTATCTGCCAAGGATCATTTGGATATTTATAACATCATTTGACTATTATATTTAATTAATTCACCCCTAAAATGCTCTTAGATTTATTGAATTTCAAGACCTACATACAGTTGCCATGGTAGAACCAAACTATATGTGTCACATGCCCTAAATCTCTGATTCGAATCATTGTCAATTTTTGAGGTGTAAAATTTCACACAGAAAATCCCTTTGTGATTCTATAAAAACTGGCTCCAGCACAGTCAAAGGAATTATAAAACTCAAATGAAAAACTGGGTGCAAAACATTTTACAAAACTTCAAAATGCTGTATAAATGCCAAATATCATCAACATTTTCATCCACCACTTTCATCATCATCATCATCATCATCATCATCATCATCATCATCATCATCGTTGTTGTCATTGTCGTTTTTGTTATTAGCCTACAGTTAGTAGTTCTAGTGATTTTATATCTAGGAAACTTCTCTTTCATTCCTGCTGAGCTGAAACAATATTTAAAGAGTTATATAAAGGTGTGCAGGTAAATAGTTAACAATCAGGTACTTCAGGGGAAAAACACATACATTTATTTAATCTTTATTATTCACAATTTTTTAAAGTTTAGAAATTAACTAAAAAAATAAATTAATCCCTAATTTCTAGATTGCTGATATCTGATAAAATACTCATTCTGAACATTTTTGCTGAAGCATAATCTATAGGTATCTTTGTTTTTAGGGAGTAACAGGAATTAAGTGATTTGCCCAGGGTCACATAGTTGCTAAGTGTTTAAAGTAAAATTTGAACTCAGTTTCTCCTAATTCCAGGTCCTACAGTTAATTCATTGTGTACCTAGTTGACTCATAGAAGTATTTTCATAGCTAAGGTTTATTGTTTTCAATTATTCATATTGTAATTAGTACTCAGATATATATATATAAAATGACTGCTCTTTTCACAAAAGGTAATTCATACTACATTATAAATCAGCTTTATCTCCATAAATGGAGGCACCCTTTATTGTATCATTCCTTATGGTGCAGGGCTTTGAGAACTGGATCTGGAGTCAGAAATACCTGCTTTCAAATACAGCTTCAGATATTTTCTAGCTGTGTAACTCTGAACAAGTCACTTAACCTCTATATCTCAATTTTTTCAGTTGTTAAATGGATAATAACAGAACCTGCCTTGTAGATTTGCTGGGAGAACGAAATGAGATAATTTTTGTTAAAACAATGCTTACCAGGGGCAGCTAGGTGGCACAGTGAATAGAGTACTAGCCCTGGAGTCAGGAGGACCTGAGTTCAAATTTGACCTCAGACACTGAATAATTACCTAGCTGTGTGATCTTAGGCAAATCACTCTTAACACCATTGCCTTAAAATATAAAATAAATATTTGAAAACAAAGTTTAGCACAGTACTTGTGCCAGCATATAGTAGGATATATATATATATAATATATATAATATAAATATAATATATAATATAAAAATAATATATAATATAAATTAGTATTTCCTTTCCCTCATTCCCCTTTCCTAGCTAACACAGTGATCTGCATGCACCTGAGGCATTTAATGCTAGTTGAATTGAATGGAATCTGTCTATTCCTGGTCTAAGGCACAGCAGAGATACCTTTGCAGTAGTCTTTTTGTGAGAGAGCACAGCGCAAGACCATGCCCAAATGACATAACAAAAAGCATTTTTGAAGCAGAATTAACTTCCCAACTACTATCATTTAAAGAGTGTTACCCGCTTCTATTTTTAGTATGTAATTTGTATGTATATATGGCATAATTTATTATAACTAAGTGGAATTATACTAGATAGACAGTAAGTCTTGAAACAAAGATTTAGACTCATACAAGAATGTGCAGTTTGCCTGCAGAAAATTTGGGGAATTCTGACCCTATGTTATATTGCCAATTATTGATTTTTATTTGTAGAAATTACATTACTGCATCCTTTTACATTCTGAATGAATTCACATCAGTCTGTAATTGGTTATACAGAAATTGATTTGTTTGGGGGCATCATTGCTCATTATGTGTCAGGCTTAATTGGTTTTCTCGTGAATTACAAAAAACAATATTTTCTTAATCTATTCATAAAGAAGGGAACAAAAATTCTTACACTATGACTTAAGCCTGAAAACTGGTTATAGAGCAGTTTGACTTCAAGAGCAAATTAATACCGCTCAAAACCTATTTGGAGTCTGGTCATTGTTTGGAGATATGATAAACATTGAGTTCTAAATTTAGGGGCATAATGCAGAGATATTCATTCCTATAATAAAAGTAAACTTTTGCTAACTTACTGTGAAACCATTTTTTCTGCATTTTTGGTACTTTTAGGGTTGCAGCTATGAAGTTTATAATCTATGATGTGTAAGTAAATTGGTATTGTGGTAGTCTTAGATTCATACAACTGAAAGACATATTGTATTATTAAGTCTAAGGCTATCATTTTTTGTATATTTGGGGAAACTGAGGACCAGATAGAGTAAGTGCCTCATATGGTGAGTTATTTAGGAAGGAAAATCTCTTTATAAAAAGCAGACCCTGAAAAAAGTTGCAAATTTTTTTGCAGCTCTTTCTTTCTTTAGTTCAATATTGTTTGATTTCCTTTGTTGATGTCTGTGCCATTCTTGCCTGGCTATATTTTTATACTTGAGGTTTCTAGTAAAAACTGATTTTTGATAATCTATACCTTATAAGAAAAAACATGTAGATAATTTCATAGGACTATCTACGCTAAATATTGTCCTAGCTAAGCCTCAGTGCATAAAATGCTAATATATTCATTCTGTAGTTTCATTATATAGTCTAACTCTTCCACATACTTAAAATTACTAAAGTACAAAATTCTAGAGCTAGAAAACTCAGTGGTTATTTTACTTAACCAATTCTCTACAAAGAACCACTCAACCTTCCTCTGAAAACTCTAGTGAAGAGGATCTTCTTACTCTTGATGCTGGTTAGTCCATTTTTGAGATAAAGCAAATTATTAGCAAGATTTTTTTTTCTTAGCAAATTTTAGATATGTTTCTTGAAGCATCTTCCCTCTGTGGATGAGCAGAGCAAAATAATGACAGCTCTTCACTTACTCCTTCTTGAGTCTTTTTTTAGGTTACACATCCTTACAATATTTAGCCAGTCCTCACATATAGACTCAAGGTCTTCCACCACCTAATTGAATTCTGCAGGTCATATTCCAACTTAGCAATCAATAGCTTTCCTCTACTCTTGTTTCCCAAACTGAACACAATACGGCAGAATCAATCTAATCAGGGCAAAGTAGAGCAAGAATATTACCTTTTTTCATCTAGAAATGATAGCTCTCAAAATGCAGGCCAAGGAGACTGTATTGTCATTGTTGTTATCATATAGTAGGAATACAAATTGATTTTGTAGTCAGTTATAAATGTGATATCCTTTTTCCAACACTACTGCTCTCAAGTACTGCTTTCACTATTGCATTCAATATATTGATAACAGACTGCTGTGCTATAAAAATTATGAGCAACTAAAGCACTATTTATTAGAGAAATGCAAATTAAAGCATCTCTGAGGTACCACTTCACACCTCTCAGACTGGCCAGTATGACCAGAAAGGAAAATGATCAATGTTGGAAGAGTTCTGGGAAATCTGGGACACTAATGCATTGCTGGTGGAGCTGTGAACTCATCCAAATTTTCTGGAAAGCAATCTGGAATTATGCCCAAAGGGCAACAAAAATGTGCATACCCTTTGATCCAGCAATAACACCACTGGTTCTATACCCTGAAGAGATTATGAAAAAGGGTAAAAACATTACTTGTATGAAAAATATTCATAGCAGCCCTGTTTGTGGTGGCAAAGAATTGGAAATTTGGTGATTGTCCATCAATTGGGGAATGGCTTAATAAACTGTGGTCTATGTATGTGACGGAACACTATTATTGTATTAGAAACCAGGAGGGAGGGGAATTCAGGGAAGACCAGAAAGATTTGCATGAACTGATGCTGATCAACATGAGCAAAACCAGAAGAACATTGTATACCCTAACAGCAATATCGGGGTGATGATCAACTGTAATGGACTTGTTCATTCCATCAGTATAATAATCAGGCACAATTTGGGGGTATCTCTGATGGAGATTGTCATCTGTATCCAGAGAAAAAATTGTGGAGTTTGAACAAAGACCAAAGAATATTACCTTTAATTTTTTAAAAAAAGTTATCTTATATAATTTTGCTATCTCTTATACTTTTTCTTCCTTAAGGATATGATTTTTCTCTCATCACATTCAACTTAAATCAATGTATACTGTGGAAACAATATAAAGACTAACATATTGCCTTTTGTGGGGATGGGGGAAAGATGACTAAGGATGTGATGTTATCTGAATTATACTGTGTTTCTGAAAGTATCAAAATATGGGAGGAATATGAGAGGAAGGGACATGAAAAAAGAGACCTGAATTAGTAACCTCAAAGGGTTTAACAGACATGGCAAGCAGAGTTAGAATGAAGCATGGGAAGGATAGGATTGAGGAAAATAGGGATGGATGAAAAGGTGAGGATTTAGGGACAGGGTACAAGTAAGGGGAGTGATGACTTACTTTTAGATACCTGGTGATTTAAGTATTGTGGGGTTTGGTTGAGTAGCAGGTGGTGGAAATTTTCTAGTCATAATGGGTAGCAGTGGGTGGAAACAGCTCCAGTGAAGAAAATAGCTAATTAGATTAGAATGTTCACAAGTATGGGGAACCTACCTTGGGATTTTTTTCAAAGGAATAAATCAATATCCCATCAGGCAAGCTATAAAATTCCACCTGAGTTTTATTGCATTTTTTATGTAGTGGAGGATCTTTCCCAACAACAGGAAACTTTGGAAATGAAAAGTGACTTGAGGGATCTGGTTATGATTCCCCTTGCTGTGTCCTTCAGCTCTGATATGGGAAGATAAAATGATAGCAGTTTCCTCAAGGTTTTATCTGGGATACTTAGAGAGCTCCTTTCTACCTCTAAACCAGAAGGTTTCTGCCTGAATAAAACTACTTTCCTGGTCCCTGCAATGTCCCAAAGGGCCATGCTTCCTTTCCTATTTCCAAAATGGAATTTTCTGGAAAGTCCTGGACTACCATGCCTCCACCTAATAAGGAAGGCTCCATATAATAAGAATCCTTTGTCAGAACGACTTGACTTTTTGAGAAAGATCCCAGAACTGTGCATAACGTAGCCCCTGGAATGCATTCTCTGGCCAGATGATATGTTTCTATTTATCTTGTCAAATTATCATTGCATTTTACTTGAAACCTCTCCACTGACTCTCCTATTTGCTTGCTCTAGAAAAAAAATCTCAATATGCATCTTTTTTTTGAGTATAAAGTTTATTGTTTTTTATCATATGCACATGTTTGTTTTTGAATTACAAAATTTCCTTCCACCCTCCCTTCCCCATCTCCCTCCCCTCTGTGGCAGGCAGGTTAGCATTGTACATACATATTTTTGATAAACATTTTTTTTTTAGGTTTTTTGCAAGGCAATAGGGTTAAGTGACTTGCCCAAGGCCACACAGCTAAGTAATTATTAAGTGTATGAGGCTGGATTTGAACTCAGGATTTGACTCCAGGCCTGGTGCTCTATCCACTGTGGCATCTAGCTAGCTGCACCAATAAACATGTTTTTGATAAACATGTCGTTTTGGGTATGAAGAATTAGAATTAAGGGAAAGAGAAACATAAGAGAAAATTTTAATAAAGTGTTCATCAGATTCTGAAGGGTTGTTTTTGTTTTGTTTTGTTCCTCTGGTTGGAATTAACATTGTCCATAACTGGTCCAATAGGGTTGTCCTAACTCTCTGAACTGCTGAGAGGAGCTCTTTCCATTAAAGTTATTCATCTCACAGTGTTGTTGTTGATGTATATATTGTTCTCTTGGCTCTACTCCCTTCACTCAGCATCAGATCCCATAAGTCATTCCATGCTTCTCTAGAGTGTGACCATTAATGGTTTCCTATAGAACGATAGTATTCCATAGTATTCGTGTACCATAACTTGTTTAACCATTCCCCTATTGATGGCTATCCCTTCAATTTCCAAAATGAGAAGCTATGAATATTTTGGAACATATGAGTCTTTTATGATTTCTTCTGGATATAGACATAGGAATTGAATTGCTGGGTCAAAGGGAATGAATATTTGTATTTCTCTTTTAGCATAGTTCAATAATTTATGTGCATCTTATTTCAGCTTGTGAGACACAGTTTTCTTGAATAAGTGAATAATTGCACTAGGTCAGTATGTTTGTTAGAACAGTTAAAGCCTAAACCTAGAGGCAGTAAGACCTGAGATAAAATCTGGCCTATAATACTGCAAATTGTATGCCCCTGGGCAAATCACTTAACATTGGTTGTCTTATTTTCCTCATCTGTAAAAAAGAGCTAAAGAAGGAAATGGCAAAACATTCCAGTGTCTTTGATAAGAAAAACCTCAAATGTGTTTTGGGTTTATATGATGGAATAATAGTAATAGTAGTAGTAAAGTACATTTTATAATGTAACATAGTTTTTTAAGATTGTGAGAGTTCATTCATTGAATAATTATGTAAATAGCACTATACTAGCCACATAGCTTCATTATTTTATATATTACAATGCTTTCTACTAAAATAATGAAACAATCAGTCACTGGCAAAAAAAAACATTAATTTTTTTTGGTTCTTCAATATCTTAGGAACAATTTCTTATCTTGCCCTGGATCTAAGGTCTTTATTTCAAAGGAAATTCTCTTGATGAGCTCTGTGGGATACAGAGCAAATAGAAAAAAAAATGGGGCTATTGTTCTTAACCTCAGGTTAACATGCCTTTGAATTCAGATAAAAACTAACTTTATATAGTGGAGGAACATATAAAACATTAAGGCCTCCCTGCCTAGTGAGTTTGTCTCATTACTGTGCCTGTTTGACTCTAAGAAAAAGAAAAGAACAAAATGTTAGTGGTGTTCTGTGTCACCAATGAAATGTAATTAGGTTGATGTGGAATTGTTTAATTGTAATTGCAGAAAAAACAACAGGAAACCTATGGGAGTCCCTCCAGGTACCAAATCTCAGCATGTCTAAATCTATCTCCATATATTTATATAGAAGGACAATTTGGATCGTTGACCAAAATACAGATTTTAGTAAAAAAATATTCACTTTTGATACAGTAACATTTTTCATGTAGCTTTGCCAATGCAATCATCACAAGACTGACGCTTAGGAAAAATGAACAAAGGTAGATTGTCATGTTAGATGTGACATAAGAGTAATTGCAGTACATGCACAACAGTTCAGGACATTATGAGCTCCATTTATGGGAAAACCCAGTTCCTGCCCTCAATAAGCTACATTTTCACACAGATGCCACAGATGTAGGGGATTACTTGGTTACTTCTCAAAAGCACCTATCCCATACCTAATAGACTTGGAAAATCTAAGGAAGAACAGAAATTGTTTCTCATTTCCAAATCTTTGAAAGTGGGTAATTTTAATGTTTTAGAAGCTCAATGGAGATTGTTTGCCATATGTTTGTAAAAAACAAAAACAAAACCAGAAAACCTTTTTTTGTAAATAATGTTAAGAAGATATACACAAAATGGAAGGTATTAGGGACAGCTAAGTGGCACAATGGAAAGAGCATCTGCCCTAGAATCAGGAGGACCTGAGTTAATCCAAACTCAGACACTAATTACCTAGCTGTGTGATCTTGGGCAAGTCACTAAACCCCATTGCCTTGAAAAAAAAACAAAAAGAGAATGAAGGTTAAAATAGAAGGCATTTATGCATAAATTGTTTTATCTTTCAGTCTCCTACATGCCATGCATTATTTACTATCTTTAAATAACAAGTCAGTAGTGTAAATTGATAGAGGAATATCATTAACTTGGAATATTCTAGTTTGAATAATATTACACGTAACTCATAAAAATGTTTCTATCATAAATCAGAGCCCTTCGAAGACTCATATTCCTAAGGTTTTTTGGGGAGTTACAAAAGGTACTACATTCAACCACTTATAATTACAAAGTACCATTGTGATGTTTCCTTTTCAAAGAATTATGTACATATGTACATCTCAGATTTAGCTTTATGCATTTATCTGCAAAATTTATTTTTTGTGGATGTTTAAAAAATTGTTAATTTTTTGATGTTGCACAATTATCTTGTATAAACTACTTTCCCATCATTTACTAATTCATGTACACAAAGATTAATTAGGTAAGACAGGGAGTTATTAGTCTTCCCATTTTACAGATGAGGAAGCAGTGGAGGAGAGGTTTAAGAGACATGCCTGGGGCCTCAATTAATGCTGATACTTTGCATTTACACTGTGCTATTCTCCAAGGACCTCAAAGCACTAGGCTAGCCCATTAATCCTCTTAACATCACTGTGCAGTGGGTAGGGGACAGGTAATATTATCCTTATTTTACCAATGGGAAAACTGCTCTACAATTAAATAGTTTACTAAAGGTAGTTGGCAAAGCAGTGACAGAGTTTGAAATAAAATCCAAAGTTAGATTTTATTCTAAGTAATCTTTCTGCTGTATAACCCTAGTTTCCTGCTAAGAGAAATAAAGATTTTTAGATTAAAATCCAAGCTTTTTCATCTCTATCTTGAACCATACATTTTTGTAAATATACACCTGATTATGTTATAAAACTCAAATATCTTCAATGAGTTCCTATTGCCTAAAGGAAAAAGAAATGGACATCTCAGACTGGAATATATGCTCTTTCCCTACTTCCCCAGGTGCTTTCTGTAACAGAGGACATTTACCAATTTCTTTTTAAAAATAATTAACTCATTCTGCACTTAATTTGATCCATAATACAAAGTGTCAGTAACATAGGAGCTCCTTGATGATAACAACTACATTCTTTTTGCTATCAATTTTGTCGAGTAAAGTTACATTCATCTAATAGATATTTAATAAATATTTGTTGAAGTGAATTATATAATTATTTAGCTTCAAGCCTGTTATGTAGATGAGGCTAAAAAATTTGCTGAACTTTAAAAATATTAACAACTGATTGCTGGGGCATGTAACCAATAAGATGAAAGAGTAGACATAGCTCTCATTATCTTCAAAATAGGAATTGTGAGCAAGATATAAAGCAGTTTTTCTGCTTTAGAATATCTAAGAAACCAAGAAATTTAAGAACATAACAATCTGAGGAATTAGCAGCAAAAAGTCTTATTCCTCATCCCTTATATCTTCACTCTGTATTACCTTTAGCACAAAACCACCAGTTCTGGAAAACTACACAGACGAATTCATGTACTTTCCAGAGAACTCACTTCTCCTTATCTACATTTCCTTAATTTAAGTATACCAAAAACAGAAACTTTCTCTTTCTGGAATTGCATGTTTTGCTGCAAGAGTGCTCAATCAGATAATTGAGAAAAAGAAGGAAGTGAAGGATAGGTACCAGGATGTATATGGAGCTCCTCCAGGTCTGAGAAAAAGGGAACTGGCTTCCAGTTGTGCTCTTTTCTGTCCTTGAGAAGTCAGCTGGGGAACAGACAGATGCTGTTAAGCCCTCCATTGAACTGGAAGGGATGGAAAGTGAGCAAGAGAGGAATAAGAGGAAAAATATTGAAACTGCCAAACATTTTAGAAGAAAGAAAATTAGTTAAAAGCATTGAGAACAAATAGATAAATCAACTACCAATATATTAATAAGGCTAAAGAATAAGGCTTTGAAACCATCAAAATGATTCCAGATATCTATGCATAATTATTACAATATTGTCAAGGCACAATGAAGTTGAACTCTATGGATTCCCAAGAAATCATAAAACCATGCCAACAGATCCCTGAATAGTTTAAGAAAGAAGTAAGATATAGAAAAATAAAATGTATAGCCTTCCCTGCCAAAATAATTAGCCCAATAAGGGGAAAAAATAAATCCCTGGTGGCAAATGTCACCAAAGAAACAAAACAAAAATAGAACAACTTATTAGAAATCCAGGTATTCTGAAATAAAGAACAATCTCTTCTTCTTTTGAAGAAAAGAAGCAAAAAGCAATAATGTTCAGGATCTCTCTATAAACAACACTTATTGATCTCAAAAGATAATGTCTAGAGATAACTATAATTTATCATTACAGGTTTTCCAGAAAACTATGAAAAGTCCAAAAACCTGAAAATCATAAAGTAAAAATAATACAAGAAAACTGCTCAGAATTTTATGATATATAAAAAACCCAAAATATCAATCAAAAGAACCCATGGACCGCATCAAGAAAAAACAACACTGTGCTGCAGAATCCAAGACACATAGTTAGATTTAACAGTTGTAAATTAAAAAGTACAACAACAAAATAAATTCTCTACACAAAAGGAAAGATCTTCAAATATAAAGAAAAGGCAATTTGAATAGCACAAGATTATTTTACATCCACCTAAAACTTCAGGAGGGATTTGAATAATGTATTACAGAGAGAGAAGTTCCTGCCAAATATTTCTGTTTTGCAAGAGGAATTGAATTAGAGCTTCAAGGTGTGATATTTTATAATCAAAGATATATACCAATTGCAAGTTCATTCAATTCCCTATCAGTGTGAACTCAAATCCTTAGAAGTGTTTACATTAATTGACTTCACACTGCAAATTTCCAATGGGCTAAAGTCAATTATTATACTTCACACAATTATATCTTAATGTAGCGGTAATTTGAACAAATAGAATTATTTTTAAAGAATTTACTTTTCACATTAATCAGGACCTAGTTACATAGAAAGGCATATTTTAGGTCAATATTTCATATAAACTTAAGAAAATATGAAGATGTTCTTTACATTCTTCGTCATTCTCTACCTATGGCTTCTGGCATTTATCACATATATAGAGGTAGAGCTACACATGATTCTTTGGTCTTACATCTGCCCAAATAATTTATGATCATAGTAATAGCAAACATAGTAATGTAGGCTAATTTGGTCAGTTTTACAAATATCTTCAAAGATTTACTTCAAAACTCAAACAATTACTTGATCTTAGAATATAAGAATGATAACCAAACAGAGATTATTTGGTCAAATTTTATAGGTCAGGAAATTGAAACATATCATTGAACTAATTTTCCCATTGTTACTCGGCAATTAGGAGTAGAGACAAGATCATAGACTAGTTCCTCAAACAAGCCCCTCAGACTTGTAGTTCAGTGCTTAATAACAGATTAAACTTGTATTTAAAGAATTTGAACTCAAAGAATTTGGAAGTGAATATAAGTAATATAAACTAAATGATCATTATGCACTGGAAAAGGTCCTAGATATTACAGGTCTCAAGTTGAGAGGGAATGAATAAATGTGAAATGGAAGAAATTGTCTTCTGCCTCAAATTGATCTTAAACTAGTGGAAGAAACGAGCTTTGAATAACTATCTATTCCATTAATTTACTACCCGAAACACAGACACACACACACACACACACACACACACACACACACACACACACATGCGCGCACACACACGCACACACACACATGTGTGTGTGCGTGTGTGTGTGTGTTTATTTTTGAAAGGAAATGGGTTTAAGTGACTTATCCAAGGTCACACAGCTAAGTATGTATCAAGTGTCTCAGACTGGATTTGAATTTAGGTCATCCTGACTTCAGGGTCAATGCTCTAGCCTAGCTGCCATCACTTAGCTGCTAAGACTACCTGCTTTTTGACAATGTCCTCACTGTTAAATGAATAACATTTGTGTATTTGGATGACTGTTCAGGCTATTGATTATTATTATTGAGGAATCCTGCTATGAAAATTCCCTCAAAGCAGTTCAGGTACTCACCTGTAATTAATAATCTTAGAGAACTAACTGAGAGATTAAGCTATCTTTTATTCAATACAATCAGTATATGTTGAGGGTAAGGTTTGAATTCATATAAGACCAACTCTTGATTTCTATTGTGCTGTCTCTACCATTGCATAATATATAATTGTATATGAAGGACAATCCACTAAACCCACATGGAAAATTTTTAGAATCAGTGTCTTCCTCTATAAGATTATGATTTCTTTTCTTCTGCTCTGTGCATGTCTCATAGATACCTAAATATTCACATATCTTCCAATTAGAATGTGAACTCTTTTAAGGGAAAAGACTGTTTTTGCTTTTCTTTGTATTCCTGTCACTTAACACAGTGCCAGAAACATAGTAAATGCTTAATTAATGTTTGCTTGCTTTCTTTGACTTGACTTCAGAGAGAGTCAGATAAAGAGGAACACTAATTCTAGTCATCTTCTCCTTTTCAGGTGACACACATTCTGATTCTTCATGGAAATTTCTTTTGGGATCACAATTATTTAACACAAAGGTGCCCAAAATGTTTGTCTCTTGTCTTTGGACTTGTACCTCAGGTACAAATTAAAGTAAAATAAATATGAGTACTGAAGGTAATGATATTTGGGTGTTCATGAGTGGCAAGATTAATAAACTTCAAAGACAGTAACAGATTGCAGGGTTAATGATTGGAACATATAATGTATAAACTTACAAAGATAAGATTTTGGCATTATGGTCTGAAAGACCTAAATATAATAAGTAAAGACATTAGGATAAAGTTGCCACTTTCTTTTTATACATGGCTCAAAAATCCTGATAGAAAATGCTGGTAAGCTAAACTTGACAGAGGAGGTGAAGAAACAAACAATGTGTCGGTAAGACTTAATAGGTAACATTTCAAGCAGGCAGCATTCTTTTTGGCATGTGAGTGTGTGTGTGTGTTTGTGTGTGTGTGTGTGTGTGTATCTGTGTCTATGAATCTATATGTATCTGTGCTTGTTCCTGTGTGTTTGTGAGCATATCTGTGTTTGTCTGTGTGTCTATGTGAATGTGTGTATTTTTCTTAAGAGTGCAACTCAGTATGCTTTCCATCTGAAGCTATGCTTGGTTTTACGTGCACTGGTTATAAAATCCCTGCACTGATGCAACCTGGTATCTCTCCCTTTTTTTTTTTTAATTTTGTGTGTATTCGTGTTATGTGTGTGTGTTTGTGTGACCTTCTCACATTAGACACTAAATTCCTCAATGATGGGGACTGTCCTTTTTCTTATTTACATTACCACAGCTTTCCACAGTGGTGACTAACACAGAGAAGACACTTGATAAATGTCTGTTGAATTAAACTGAATATATATATATATATATATATATGATTATATGTAGGTATGCTATATATATAGAATATAATATATAATAATGCATAAAATATAAACTAATGGCATGATAACATAATATGATGTAACATGGTTTAATATAAAATACTATATGATATGACATCATATAATATATATGCATATTCCAATCCCTTTTAATTCTTGTGCCTTTTTTCTATTATTTCTTATATATCCAATGTATAGTGTATTTGTATGCATTTATTTTTTTCTCCTCTGTTCTATTGTGAGCTCTTTGAGGCATAAAGTAGGTGATTAATAAATATTTCTTGAATGAATAATTCAGTTATATACACACATAAGTAATACCTGAGGAGGTCTATGAAAATATAAGGAAGGAACATCTTCCTAATGAAACTCAAATCAAGGAAAATAGTGCAGATTTTTGCAATGGGGAGGGAAAATGCACTTTCACTTTCATTTCTTCTTGTCTTTTTTATTATCTACTATGATAAGAGTCTTGGCAACAAAATGTTAGCCTTAAATGGGAGCTTAGAGATCATCTGTTTCGATCTCCTAATGTTTTAGTTGAGGAAAATGAGGCCAATGGAAGTCGTGTCTTGATTTCTTAGCACCTGTCTAGCACATATGCACCTGAAATTAGCCTCTTTTTTGGCCTTCAATTTCAGAGAAATTCAATTGCTTGTATTATATACCTTCCATTTAATTCAACTCAACAGACATTCATTAAATATCTATTATGCAAGATACTAAGATACTGAGCTAGAACAAACTGATTTCAATACATAAATGAAATGAATGGCTCCCTTTAAAGGATTTACATTCCAGGGAAAAGAGTATTATGATGATGATGATGATGATATATATATATATATATATATATATTATATATATATATATATATATATATATATATATATATATATATATAATGGCAAGGCAATGGGTTAAGTGACTTGCTCAAGGCCACACAGCTAGGTAATTATTAAGTGTTTGAGAAGAAATTTGAACTCAGCTACTCCTGACTCCAGGGTTTGTGCTCTATCCACTGCACCACCTAGCCACACCTATGATGATTTTTTAAAAATTATTCACAAATGAGTATAGATCAAGAAAAGTTGGATGGAGAGGGAAGGAAAGAGAAAGAAAGAGAGAGAGAGCAATGATAGAGAAATAGAGAGACAGAGACAAAGATACAGACACAGAGATGGAGACAAATACAGAGACAGAGATGGACAGACAGATAAAAAGACAGCAGGGACAGAGAGAAACAGAGAAACAGAGAGTGAGACAGAAAGAGAACTGAGTGAAGAAAAACTCAGTGACAGAGAAAGCTCCTGAACTGAACTTTGAAAGAAAAAAAATATTCAGAGAAGGAAATGAGGAAAGTATAAATTTCAGTCATTAAAAATAGGTTCAATGTAAGCACAGAGAATAGTGATGCAGTATTTAGTTTGAGGATCAGTTTGTGGTTCAGTTTGATTTTGAAAAAAGAATATGTGGAAAGGTATAAAATCAGGCTAAAAAATAGGTAAGAGCCAGTATATGGAAAATCTTGTTAAACAGAAAGTCCTACAAACAATGATGAAAAACAATAATCTGCAATTTATGATCCAGATTATGAAACACATAAAATCTGATTCAAATTCCAGGCAGGATTATGGAAATTTATATATTTTTCTAGAGTCCAATGGGAATCAGATGTTTGAACAGGGCAGTGACAGTCTGTTCTGTGTTTTTGAAGATTATATTATTAATTCTATCAGTAATAAATTGGAGAGGGGAGAAATGAAATGAAACAATGCCAGGGAAAGAACATTTGTAAAAGTTCAGACAGGAGTCCATGAAGGCCAAAATAAGAAAAGTCAGTGTATGAAACAAGTGAAGAAGATATAACATAGGTATTTGGAGGATAGAATTGATAAAACTTAAATTGATTTGGTATGAGGGTTGACTGAAAAAATGGATTCTATGATTTCTATAAGATCACAAAATTTGGGAGGACAGAAATTTTGAAAAAGGGGAAGGTTAAGAGGCAAAATGTAATAGTTTTTTTTTAATTTACCTGTGTTTTCACCTGAGAAGTCTTCAGCACATCCAAGAGGACGTATCTGACAAGGAATTGATAGATTACAAGAACTTTGGAGAGAGTAGGCATAGATATTAGATCTTCATAGAGATGATGAACTTGAATCGATGAATCTATGTGCCAGCCAAGAAATGACACAGTGGATATGGTGCTTGACATAAATTCAAAAAATCTTGAGTTTTAATTATTCCTTAGATTCTTGATGTCCCTGGATACTGAAGTACCAGTACTCTTCTTACTTTTCATATCTGCAGCATGGGATATTAATATTCTTTCCCTCAAATGGTAGTTCTGAGGATCAAATGAGATAACATAAGTGGTTTGCAAAGCTTCAATTGCTACATAACTGTTGGTGTTATTAATCCACATATAGAATTAGATTGCTTTCTGTCCTGCATATGATATGAAAGGAGGGAGAGAGAAGAGTGTAATACTCAAAACCTTGCAAAAAAAAATTAGTTAAAAGCTACCATTATTTGCAGTTGAAAAACCAAATAAATAAAATATTTTTAAAATCCATATATAGAGAAAAGAACAAGAGTTAGGCCAGAGATTTAATTTTGTTGCTATCTCCCATGGACCTTGAGAAACCAATTTGTGAATGAACTGGAATAGTACAGTTGTGATAAAGGCTACAATGTGGACAGAATTAACCAGCACCATGATTCTGTATAGTCACATAGATAAAATATACATTGCTCTTATTCACTATTACCATTAACAAGTAATTTCTAAGCAGATATCTTTCCTGATCTATGGAGTCTTATCCCTTTTGAAAAATTTAATGTTCATGTAATTTTGCAATATTTACTTAATTTCCATCTTCAATAGGTTTTAAATTCCTTATTAGAAGCACAGCCTGTTTGTTTCATTTTTGTCTTTATATTACCAGCATCAAAAGAGTACCTGGAATTCAACAGGTGTTTAATAAATGCTTACCAAATAAATGAAGCTTTTTTCTTAATATCATGAGTTTTTCTTTAATCTCCTCTAAAATCCTGGCCCAGGATAGCTTGGAAGGCTAGGGAATAAGTTGAGGATTGAGCAAAATTGAACTGGTTTTTTTAGGCATCCAATGTTGACCAAGTGTCTGATTATATTCCTTTATATCAATTTAAGGCTATTATGGATTAACGAATATTTTGACTTATTTGTGCTTCTTCCAGGGACTGTGTCTGCCATTTCAGTGGTTACTCTACAGATGCAAAAGAGGAGCAATTCTGCAAAAGTACCCTGGCATTCTGACAGTTAAAATAGTTTGGCCAATATCAAATTTGTGCCAGAGAGGCAACACCTTCCAGACTTTGAGGGTATATTTTAGCAACTAAAACAAGAATAATAACTAACATATGTACATACATACATATATATGTGTGTGTGTGTGTGTGTATATACATACATATATACATATATATATATATATATATATATATATATATATATATAGAGAGAGAGAGAGAGAGAGAGAGAGAGACAGAGAGAGAGAGAGAGAGAGACAGAGACAGAGACAGAGACAGACAGAGAGAGAAAGAGTATGTAGTATGAGACAGGTACTGTGCTTTACAAAAATCCCATATTATCTCATTTTAAATTAAAAATACAATCCTCTGTCCATTTGGGGGTTTTTTTTGTATGTATATATGTGTTTGGTACAATGTGTGACATACAATATAATAAATTTTTGCTCATTCTAATGGAGGCTTAAAATTCACAGAAAAGACAAAAGATAAATCATTGCAGAGAGAGGCACTCTCTAGAATCTTTACAAGCTACCTTCCACTCCATCATGAAAAGAACTAGGGATATGAGCAGAAGAATTATATCCATTGTAATGAGAAAAAATGCCTCTCGGCTGGAATGGTCCCAAGGGCACTACTTGACATGACTATAAAGACAATAATGACCAAATGATCACCTCCATTGTAATGAAATTTTTTCTTTTATACAGCTAAAAATTTTAAGTGTACATTTTTAAATATAAGACATTAACCAAAGAGATGTGGTTGATACCCTTTGAGGTATTAAACAAGTAAGATCACTTTTCCTATTCAATTTCTCTACTTATATAAAAAGAATGAGCACATTCACATATGTTTTAGATTGTAGAGGGCAAAGTTCTAGAAAAATATAATAAAAGTAATTTTAATTCAAATTTAAGCAAAATTTAAAGTATTGGTTCTCCATATGAGTGACTTTCATTATTCTTTTTATATTTAATTTAAAATATATGCTTATTAATGTATATATCTATAATATTTAATTATATAATAAATAATGTTTAAATAAACATATTTCACAAAGAGACTATGAGTCTGGTGACTGGGTATCTATGCCATCTCTGCCCTCCCTTTGCTCTCTTTCACCTTTGACATTTAATAACATGAGAAAAAAGAGAAATCAGGAAACATTGCATTTACAAATATTGTCTAAAAACAAATCAAGAAACATAACTGTAGAAGAATAATAGGGGAGACTGAAGATATCGATGTTCGTTGACAGCTTCTGCCATTTAAATTGTTCATGTTTGTCCTTTATTTTTTAAAGTGCTGATACTTATATTTCTATTTTATTTTATCGTATTTTTTGAATTATACGCAAAGGTAGTTTATAATGTGTGTTCATTTGCAGGTTGATGAGTTCCATATTTTTCTACCATCCTTCCCTTTCTCCCAGGTAGAGAAAGATCTGATAAAAGTTGTACATGTACAATCAAATTAAACATATTTCCATATTAGTCATGTTGTGAAAGAGTAATTGGAATTAATGAGGTAAAAAACATGAGAAAGAGAGGGGGAAAAAAACTTGAAAGAAGTGTTTAAAAGGGAATGTATTATACTTTACCTTGAATTCAGACTCTAAAGTTTTTCCTCTGGCTGTGGATGCTATTTTCCATAACAGGTCCCTTAGAATTGTCCTTGATCACTGAATTTCTAACAGGAGCTTTATCCATCATAGCTAATCATCTCACAATTTTATTGTTAATGCATACAATGTTCTATTGGTTCTGCACACTTAAGTCATCATCAAATCATGCAAGTCTTTCCAATGCTTCTTCAAAGTCTGGCTGCTCATAATTTCTTACAGAACAATAATATCCCATAACTTTCATATAACAAAACTTTTTCAGCCATTTCCCAATTGTTGGCATACTCTCAGTTTTCAATTCTTTGTCACCATGAACAAAAAGGTAATGAAAATAGTTTTGAAGATGTGGAACTTTTCCCTTTTTAGTGATCTATTAGGGGATATGGACAGAGCAGCATTGCTGCTTTTGGGCATCGTTCCAAATTGCTCTCCAGACTGTTTGGATAAGTTTACAACTCCAACAACAATATGCATTAGTGTCCCTGTTTTCCTACAACCTCTCAAATACTAATCATTAATCATTTTCTTATTTTGTCATCTTAGTCAATCTGAGAGTTATGAGGTGCTATCTCAGAGTTGTTTTAATCTGTACTTCTCTAAATCAATAATGATTTGGAGCATTTTTAAAAATATGACTATATATAGCTTTAATTTCTTCATCTGAAAACTATCTGCTCATATCCTTTGACCTTTATTAGTTGGGGAATGACCTTCAATCTCATAAATTTGATTCCATTCTCTATATGTTTTAGAAATAAGTCCTTTATCAGAAACACTACTTATGAAAGTTGTTACCCATTTTTCTGTATTCCTTCCAATCTTGACTGCATTTATTATGTGCAAAACATTTTTAATTTAATGTAGTTGAAATCATGTCTTTTGCAATTTATTTATTTTTACTTTTTTAGTTTTGCAAGGCAATGGGGTTAAGTGACTTGCCCAAGGTCACACAGCTATGCAATTTTTGAGTGTAAGAGGTCGAATTTGAACTCAGGTCCTCCTGACTCCAGGGCTGAGGTTCTATCCACTGTACCACCTAGCTGCTCCATATTTTGCAATTTATACTGTTATCTGTTATTTGGGCATATACTCCTCTGCTCTCCAAAAATCTGAAAATATAATTCTTATTCCTTTAATTGACTATGATGTCACCCTTATGCCTACATCCTATTCCTATTTCTACCTTATTTTGGTGTAGGGTGTGAGATGTGAGTTTACACTTAGTTTTTGACATACTATTTTCCAATTTTTTCCAGCAGGTTTTTTTTTTATCAATTAGTGAGTTCTTATCCCAGAAACTAGTTTCTTTGAATTTATCAAATAGTTGATTACTATCGTAATTTGCTGCTAATTCTTTTGTACCTAATTAATTCACTGATCCACTTCTCTATTTCTTAGTTAGTATCAGACAATTTTAATGACTGTCACCTATATAGCTTTAGAACTTGCAAAGCTACTTAACTTTAGATTGTATTTTTTTGTCATCAACTGCCTTGATATTCTTGATGAATGTTGTTACTGGTTTTTTCTAGCTCAGTAAAAGGTTTTTATGGTAGTTTGATTGGTATTGCATTGAATAAACAATTTAATTTGAGCAGAATTGTCATTTTGATTATATTAGCTTGGCCTATCAATGAAAAAGTGAGATTTTTCTCAATTGTTTACCTCTGACTTTATTTGTGTAAAAAGTATTTTGCAATTATATTCATATAGTTTATGAGTTTCTATTGACAAGTATTTCTGTTTTCTAGAGTTTATTATTTTGTAACAATGATTTTTTTTTGAGATTTACAATTTTCCCCTAATCTTGCTTCCCTCCCCCACCCCCCACAGAAGGCAGTCTGTTAGTCCTTACATTGTTTCCAGGTGCACATTGATCATATTGAATGTAATAAGAGAGAAATCATATACTTAAGGAAAAAATAAAGTGTAAGTGATAGTAAAATTACATAAGATAATTTACCTTATAATTTTCATAATAAGATAATATTTTTTGAAAAATTAATGGTAATACTCATTGGTCTTTGTTCAAACTCCACAATTCTTTCTCTAGATACAGATGGTATTCTCTACTGCAGATATCCCAAAATTGTGCCTGATTGTTGCACTGATGGAATGAGCAAGTCCATTAAGGTTGATCATCACCCCCATGTTGGGTGCACAATGTTTTTTCTGGTTCTGTTCATCTTGCTCAGTATCAGTTCATGCAAATCCTTCAGGTTTCCCTGAATTCCCACCCCTCCTGATTTCTAATAGAATAGTATTCCATGACATACATATACCACAATTTTTTAAGTCATTCACCAATTGAAGGACATTTACTTGATTTCCAATTTGTTGCCATCACAAACAAGGCTGCTATGAATATTTTTGTACAAGTGGTATTTTTGCCCTTTTTCATAATCTCTTCAGAGTATAGACCCAGTAGTGGTATTGCTGGATCAGAGGGTATGCACATTTTTGTTACCCTTTTGGCATAAATCCAAATTGCTGTCCAGAAAGTTTGGATGAGTTCACAGCTCCACCAACAATATATTAGTATCCCACATTTCCCACATCCCTTCCAATGATGATCATTGGCCTTTCTGGTCATAATGGCCATTCTGAGAGGTGTGAGGTGGTACCTCAGAGATGCTTTAATTTGAATTTCTCTAATAAGTAATGATTTAGAACAATTTTTCATATGAGTATGGATAGCTTTGATTTCCTCATCTGTAAATTGCATTTGCATATCCTTTGACCATTTCTCAATTGGGGAATGGTTTGGTTTTTTTGAAAATTTGACTTGGTTCTCTGTATATTTTAGAAATGAGTCCTTTGTCAGAAATACTAAAATTGTTTTCCAATTTACTACATTTCTTTTCATATTGGTTACAGTGGTTTTCTCTGTGCAAAAGATTTTAATTTAGTGTAATCAAAATTATCTAGTTTATCTTTAAAGATGTTCTCCATTTGCCTCCCTTTCCATAAATATGACAGGTAAACTACTCCTTGATCTTCTAGGTTGCTTATAATATTGCTTTTTTATGTCTAAATCCTTAGTCCATTTGGATTTTATCTTGGTGTAGGATGTGAGATGTTGATCTAATCCAAGTTTCTGCCATACTCAATTGCAATTTTTGCAACAGTTTTTATCAAAGAGAAAGTTTTTATCTTAATGACTGAATTCTTTGGGTTTATCAAACAGCAGATTATTGTAATCAGTTCCTGTTATCTCTTTTACAGCTAATCTGTTCCACTGATCCACCACACTGTTTCATAGCCAATACCAGACAGTTTTGATGACTGATGCTTTATAATATAATTTTAGATCTGGTAGTGCTAAGTCACCTTCTTTTGTACTTTTTTCATTGACTCCTTGGAAATTCTTGACTTTTTATTTCTTACTTTTTATTTACTTACAACTTTTTCTAACTCATTAAAGTAATTTTTTGGTAATTTTGAATGATGGGGCACTAAACAAGTAGCTTAGTTTTGGTAGAATTGTCATTTTTATTGTATTAGCTCGATCTATCCATGAACAGGTTTTATTTGCCCAGGTATTTAAGTCTGATTTTATTTGTATAAGAAGTGTTTTGTAATTGTTTTCAAAAAGTTTTTGAATCTGTCTTGGCAGATGGTCTCCCAGGTGTTTAATTTTGTCTGATGTTACTTTGAATGGGATTTCTCATTCTAGCTCTTCCTGTTGCATCTTGCTTGTCATATATAGAAAAGTTGAGGATTTCTGAGGGTTCATTTTATATCCTGCAAATTTGCTAAAATTGCTAATTTTTTCCAGTAGTATTTTGGATGATTTCTTGGTATACCATCATGTCATCTGCAATGAGTAAGAGTTTTGTCTCTTCCTTCCCAATTCTAATTCCTTCAATTTCTTTTTCTTCTCTTACTGCTGAAGCTTTTATTTCTAATATAATATTGAATAGTAGTGGTGATAAGTAGCATCCTTGTTTCATCCCTGATCTTATTGGGAATGACTCTTGCCTCACCCCATTGAATATAATGCTTGTTGATGGTTTCAGAAAGATACTGCTTATTATTCTAAGTAACAGTCCATTTATTCCTACACTCTCTGGTGTTTTTAGATGGAATAGGTGCTCTATTTTGTCAAAAGTTTTTCAGCATCTATTGATACAATCATATAATTTCTGATAGGTTTGTTGTTGATATAACTAATTATACTAAAAGTTTTCCTAATATTGATCCAATCCTGCATTCCTAGTAGGTAAGACCTACTTGGTCAAAACGTATTATCCTAATGATAACTTGTTACAATCATTTTGCTAAGATTTTATTTAAGATGTTTGCATCTATATTCATCAGGGAGATAGGTCTATAATTTTTTTTCTCCGTTTTAACTCTTCCTGGTTTAGGCATCAGCACAATATTGGTGTCATAGAAAGAATAAGGCAGAGTTCTGTCTTCCCCTATTCTTCCAAACAGTTGATATAGAATTGGAACCAATTGTTCCTTAAATGCTTGGTGGAATTCAATTGTGAATCCATCAGGCCCTGGAGATTTTCTTTTAGTGAGTTCAATGATGGCTTGTTGAATTTCTTCTTCTGAGATAGGGTTGTTTAGGTATTTAATCTCCTCTTCATTTAACCTGGGCAACAAATTTTTATAAATAATCATCCAGTTCAATTAGATTGTCAAATTTATTGGCATAGAGTTGGGCAAAATAATTCTGAATTATTACTTTAATTTCTTCCTCATTGGTGGTATGTTCATCTTTTTCATTTATGATACTAGTAATTTAGTTTTCTTTCTTTTTTTTACAAGGCATATGGGGTTAAGTGGCTTGCCCAAGGCCACACAGCTAGGTAATTATTAAGTGTCTGAGACCGGATTTGAACCCAGGTACTCCTGACTCCAGGGCCAGTGCTTTATCCACTGCACCACCTAGCCACCCCTTCTTTCTTTTTTTAATCAAATTTACCAGAGGTTTACCAATTTTATTGGTTTTTTCATAAAACCAACTCTTGGGTTTATTTATTAACTCAAGAGATTTTTGCTTTCAATTTTAACATTTTTCCTTTAATTTTTAGAATTTCTAATTTGGTATTTTAAATTTATTTTTTGTCTAATTTTTGTAGTTGCATATTTAGTTCATTCATTTTCTCTTTCTCTAAGTTTTTTTTCTGTAAGCATTGAAAGATATAATATATCCCTGACAGCTGCTTGGAGTGAATCCCATAGGTTTTGATATGTTGTTTCATTATTGTCATTAACTAAGATATAATAATAATTGTTTCTATAATTTGTTGTTTAATCCACTCATTCTTTAAAATGAGGTTATTCAGTTTCAAATTAGTTCTGGGTCTATTTCTCCCTAGTCAAACATTGCATATAATTTTTATTGCATTGTGACCCGAGAAAGATGTATTCACTATTTCTTCCTTTCTGCAATTTATTATTAGGTTTTTATGCCCTAGTACATGGTCAATTTTTGCACAAGTTTCATGTCCTGCACAGATAAAGTTATATTCCTTTCCTTCCCCATTCAATTTCCTCCATAAGTCTATCATATCTAGGTTTTCTAACAATATATTAAATCTCCTTAACTTCTTTCTTGTTTATTTTATGATTTGATTTATCTAAATCTGAGAGTGGGAGGTTGAGGTCTCCCACTAGTAAAGTGTTGCTGTCGATGTCTTCCTGGAGTTCCTACAGCTTCTCCTCCATGAATTTGAATGCTATCCCATTGGGTGCATACATATTCATAATTGTAATCACTTTATTGTCTATGGTACCTTTTAGGAGGATATAGTTTCCTTCCTTATCTCTTTTTTATTTTTTAGATTTTTCAAGACAATGGGTTTTAAGTGGCTTTCCAAAGGACACACAGCTAGGTAATTATTAAGTGTCTGAGGTCAGATTTGAACCCAGGTACTCCTGACTCCAAGGCTGCTGCTCTATTCACTGTGCCACCTAGCTACCCCCTTCCTTATATCTTTTAAAGCTATCTATTTTTGCAGTTGCTTTAATTGAGATAAGGATTGCTACTCCTGCTTTTTTCATTTGAGCTGAAGCAAAATATATTTTGCTTCAACCTTTTACCTTTACTCCATATGTATCTCTGTACTTCAAATGAGTTTCTTGTAAGCAGCATATTGTAGGATTCTTTTTTTTAAATTCACTCCACTATTCACTTACATTTTAAGGGAGAGTTCATCCCATTCACATTCAAAGTTATAATTACAAACTCTTTATTGCCCTCCATGCTATTTTCTCTCTGTTTGTATTTTTTCCCCTTTTTTCTGTATTCTCCAGTATTTTGTTGCCAAATACCATCCCCTTCATTGTGTTTGCCCTCCTATATTCACCCCTCCCCTTTCTTTCCCCTTTGCCTTTTTCCCTTTCCCTTCTTTCTTTTAGTTCCCCTTTTCCTCCCCCTTCCTTGTCTCTGTCTCCCCTCCACTTTTCCCCTTTTAATCCTTAAACTGTAAGGTTTTTTTTTTTAGGTTCACTGAGTATATGTGTAAGTTAACTTTAAGCCAAATTGGATGAGAGGAAGATTCAGGTGTTCCTCATTTCCTCCCTTCTTCTCCTGTATTACCATAGGTATTTTCACCTTCTTAATGTAATGATATTTACCCCACTCAATCCCCTCCCTCCTCTCATCTCCTTTCTGTCCCCCTTTTTGAGGAGGATGTGTTTTTAAATCATCCTGAGTCATGAAAAATCCTGAGTATCCATCACTTCTGGATAAGTATATTCTCTCTAATAGAGTTACAATTCAATAGAGTTATTAGAGTCTTTCTACCAAGTAGGGATATAGCCACTTTGAACCCACTGGGTAGCAGTCTCATGCATATATTATGAAGTTCCACCATTTCTGGGTAAGTATGTTCTCTCTGATAGAGTTACAATTCTTAAGAGTTATGAGACTCTAGCCAGCTAGGTGGTGCAGGGAATAAAGCACGGGCCCTGGAGTCAGGAGTACCTGGGTTCAAATAAGGTCTCAGACACTTAATAATTACCTAGTTGTGTGGCCTTGGGCAAGCAACTTAACCCCATTTGCCTTGCAAAAAACTTAAAAAAAAGAGTTATGATGAGACTCTTTTCCCCATGCTGGGATATATCCAATTTCATCTTATTGGAAAGCAATTTTTTTCATTTACCCCTCCCCTTTTTAAACTTTTTATGTGCTCTTGAACCTCCTGTTTGATGCCCGGATTTTCTATTTAGCTCTGTTTTTTTTTTTTTTTTAATCAGGAATTGTTGTTGTAAGTCTTCCATTAAGTTATATGTCCATCATTTCCTCCCTGAAAAAGAATACTCAGCTTTGCCAGATAGTGGATTCTTGGCTGTATTCCAAGCACCCTTGATCTTTGGAATATTGTGTTCCAGGCCCTTCAATCCCTTAATGTTGATGCAGCTAGGTTCTGCACAATCCTTACTGTGGCTCCTTGGTATTCAAATTGTTTCCTTCTGGCTGTTTGAAGGATATCTCTTTTATCTGATAGTTCTGGAATTTGGCTACCTCATTCCTTGGTGTTTGCTTTTTAGGATCTCTTTCAGGAGGGGATCAATGTATTCTTTCAATAACTATTTTGCCCTCTGGTTCCATAATATCAGGGCAGTTTTCCAATACTAAATCCTTAATATTATGTCTAGGGTTTTTCTCTTCAACATTTTCTGGAAGATGTATGATTCTCAGGTTGTCCCTGCTTGATCTATTCTGAAGCTCAGTGGTTTTGCTATTGAAGTACTTTACATTTTTTCCCATTTTTTTATCTTTTTGTTTTATTTTATAGAATCTTATGGTCTCATGAAGTAATTTCTTTCTACAGATTCCATTCTTTTTTTTGAGAAGAATTTTGTTCATTTACCTTTTGCAACTCCTTTTAAAAATTGTTAATTCTATTTTTGAAGGAGTTTTCTATTTTCCCCCAAGTGTGATTTTGAGATAATCATTTTCTTTCTGCATTCATCCCATTGAGGATCTGAGAGAATCATTCTCATTTTGTATGTGTCCAATTGTATTTTCCAAGGATCTCTTTTCTTGTTGCAAGGTGTTAATCTGCTCTTGGGTTTCTTTTCCCAAATTTTCCAATTGATTTTTAACCTCCTAACTGATTTCTTCAAGGAAATCTTTATGGGCTGGAGACCAATTCATATTCTCCTGAGAAGTGCTAGATCTCCCTGAGTTAGAATCTGTTTCTTCAAATTAATTCTCCATGGGACCTTCTTTATTTTCTTTATTTTCTTAGGGTCTTGTGTTGGGAGGAGAGGCTGGCTCTCAGAGGTTTTGCTTTTGAAGAAAGAGGCTTTGTTATCTTGATTTAGTAACTCCATGTGGGCTGGCCAGAATAAGGTACTGGTTGTTTCCTCTGGATTGTTTGAATCCATTTCTTTATTCCTGGGGGGAGGGTTGAGGAGGGAGTGAGAAGGGGCAGCAGGGTCTGATTTGACCTTAAACAATGGACTGGGTCCTGGGGGAGGAAGTTAATCTCCTTTTCAGCCGTGTGAACTCTGTTGCCCACACCTGAGTCTTGGGGTAGGGGGGCATTTACCTTACCTTTTGGGAAGAATGCTCTAGAAAAAGTTTGGAGCTCAGATCCTGCACCCAGCTGGTCATTTTCCAGGCATACTCTGCAACACTCTGTCCTGGAACTCACCCTCCCATCAACTGGGACTCACCAGAGTCTCTCCCCCCCACAGCCAAATATTCTGTGGCAAAAGTTGGTCCTTGGACCGCCACTCACTAAATTCTTTGCAGCTAAGGCTGGTGTTCTGGCTTCACTCAGCTTCTGCACCATCCTGACTCTCTGCTCTTCATTCACCCATGATCCCCTGAGACACACCTTGTTGGTAGATGGTCTTCCTCTAAGTTCTTTTGCTGGGCTTTGTCTGTCAAATTTCTGTTAAGAGATTTCTTTCATGTTATTTTTGAGGAGAACCAGGAGCACTTAGCATTGTGCCTGTCTTCTCTCTGCCATCTTTGCTGGAAATCTAGAGGATGTAAGCTCAGTCTTTTTTCTCTATAGTTACTTTAATTGCAATTTTTCTTTCTCTCTCTCTGCCTTGGGCTTTATTGGTAATATATAGAAATGCTGATGACTTAAGTGAATTTATTTCTTATCTTGCTACTTTGCTAAAGTTGTTATTTTTTTCAAATAGTTTTCTTTAGTTGGTGTTCGTTCTAGAATTCTCCTATCATATCATCTGCAAAGAGTAAAAAGTTTGTTTCGTCATTGCCTATTCTAATTACTTTATTTTTCTTTTCTTATTGTTAAAGCTAACACTTCTTATACATTCATGAATAATAAGGCCTGCTAGGTGGTGCAGTGGATAGAGAACCAGCCCTGGAGTCAGGAGTACCTGAGTTCAAATCTGGCCTCAAACACTTAATAATCACCTAGCTGTGTGGCCTTGGGCAAGCCACTTAACCCCATTGCCTTGCAAAAAACCTAAAAAAAAAAAATAATGAATTGTAGTGGAGATAAATGCCATCTTTGTTTCAATTCTGATCTTGTTGGAAATTTTGCTGCTTTCTACTCATCACACATATTGTTTGCTGAAGGTTTTGGATATATACTTGCTTATCATTTTAAGAAAAACTCCATTTCATACTATGCTCTTTAGTGTTTTTAGTAGAAATGGCATTGTCAAAGACTTTTTCAGCATCTATTGACATAATCGTGATTTCTGTTCATTTTGATATTGATATGGTAAGTTATGTTGATTCTTTTTCTAATAATGAAGCATCTACTTATATCAGGTCTAATTGCTCATTGATCATGGTATATTATCCTAGTAAAAACTTGTTTTAATTATTTTTCTAAAATTGTATTTAAAATTTTTGAATCAGTAATCAATAGGTAGATTGATCTATGACTTTGTCTGTATTAGATTTTCTCATTTTAGGTATTGGCACCATATTGTGTCGTAAAAGGAATTTGGCAGAATTGCTTTTTCTCCTATTTTTTAAATAGTATATGTAGAAATGGAATTAATTGGTCCTTAAATATTTGGTTGTAAATTCACCTGAAGATTATTTTTAGAGAGTTTATTCATGATTGCTTCAATTCTTTTTCTGAACTGGGTTAATTTCTTCAGCTAATTTGGGTAGCATTTTTTTTTGGTAAATTTTCAACCATTTCACTTATATTGTCAGACTTGTTGACAAACATTGGGAAAAATAGCTCCAAATTATGACTTTAATTTTTTCCTCATTGATGGTGATTTCACTCTTTTCATTTTTGATACTGGCAATTTGGTTTTCTTCTTTCTTTTTTTTAAAATCAGATTAGCTAAAGTTTCATTTATATTACTGATTATTTCATAAAAACAACTTTTAGTTTTATTTATTACTTAAAATAATTTTCTTACTTTCAATTTTCTTAATTTCATCTTTATTTTCAGAAATTCTAATTTGGTATTTAATTAATGATTTTTAATTTCTTTTTTTCCTAGATTTTTTAAATTGTATGCCTAATTCTTTGATCTCCTCTTCTCCATTTTATTCATATAAGCATTTAGAGATAGAGAAGTTTCCTTAATAACTACTTTGGCTGGATCCTACAAGTTTTGGTATAATATCTCATTGTTGTCATTATCTTTTAATGAAATTATTGAGTATTTCTATGATTTATTGCTTGATTCACTCATTCTTTAAATTAAGTTACTTAGTTTCCAATTTTTTTTTTATCTTTCTATGGTCCTTTATTACATGTCATTTTAATTGCATCATGATCTGAAAAGTATACATTTAAAAATTTTGCCTTTATGCATTTGATTCTCAGATTTTATGCCCTCAAATATGATTAATTGTTGTCTAGATGCCATGTACTACAGGGAAAAAAAGGTATATATTCCTTTCAAACACCATTCAGTTTTCTCCAGATGTTGATCATAACTAAGTTTTCTAAAATTCTATTTACCTTCTTTACTTCCTTCTTGCTTATTTTATGCTTAGATTTATCTAGGTATCAGAGAAAATTTTGAGGTTTCCCTAGTATTATAGTTTTGCAGTCTATATCTCCCTGTAATTGATTTTTCTTGTGCTCTAAAAATTTCGATACTAAACCACTTTGTACACATATATTAATATTGATATTGCTTCATTGTTTATGGTATATTTTAAGAAGATGTGCTTTCCTTCCTCATTGCTTTTATTGAGATCTATTTTTTGCTTTTGTTTGTCTAAGATCAGTATTGCTTCCCATGTTTTTTTTTCCTCTTCCACTGAAGTACACCATATTTTGTCTCAATTTTTTCCCCCTTTATTCTGTGTATCCCTCTGCTTCAAATGTGTTTCTTTTAAACAACATATTGTAGGATTCTGGTTCTTAATCCTCTCTGCTTTGGGGTTCAGTTTATAGGAGAGTTAATCCCATTCACATTCATCATTATGATTGCTTTCTCTGTATTTCCCTCCTTCCTATTTTCACCCATTTGTACTTTTTTTCTTTCCCATTATCTCTCTTCACCAATGCTTTGTTTCTCACTGTTGAGTCTCAATCATCTATTCTTTCAGCTTTTACCTTATCTTCTCTCTTCTTTACTTTTCTTCAACTTTATCTTGATTTTTACATTGACCCTCCCTTTTATCAGTCCTATCTTCTCCTTTCTTTCCCTTCCCCTAATCCTACTTTCCTCTAGGGAAGATAACTTATTTTTTATTAAAGATATTATTTGAGTTTTACAATTTTCTCCCAATCTTGCTTCCCTCCCCCCACCCCCACCCCACAGATAGCACTCCTTCAGTCTTTACTTTGTTTCCATGTTGTACCTTGCTCCAAATTGGGTGTGATGAGAGAGAAATCATATCCTTAAAGAGAACAGAATTCTCAGAGACAGCCAGATCAGACAATAAGATATCTGGTTTTTTTTTCCAAATTAAAGGGAATAGTCCTTGTACTTTGTTCAAACTCCACAGCTCCTTATCTGGATACAGATGGTACTCTCCTTTTCAGACAGCCCAAACTTGTTCCCAATTGTTGCACTGATGGAATGAGCAAGTCCTTCAAGGTTGAACATCACTCCCATGTTGCTGTTAGGGTGTACAGTGTTTTTCTGGTTCTGCTCATCTCACTCAGCATCAGTTCATGCAAATCCCTCCAGGTTTCCCTGAAATCCCGTCCCTCCTGGTTTCTAATAGAACAATAGTGTTCCATGACATACATATACCACAATTTGCTAAGCCATTCCCCAATTGAAGGACATTTACTGGATTTCCAATTCTTTGCCACCACAAACAGGGCTGCTATAAATATTTTTGTACAAGTAATGTTTTTACCCTTTTTCCTCATCTCTTCAGGGTATAGACTCAGTAGTGGTACTGGGAGGATAACTTTTTAAACCCAATTGGGAATGTATGTTTTTCCCTCTTTGAGTTAACTCTGATGAGAATAAGATATACCTAGTGCTCAGAGTCTCCCTTCCCCCCCCCATTATAATCTATTTGATTAATTCTCTTGAGATGTTATTTATCCTCTAATGCCTTACCTTCTCCTAGTATCCTTCCCCTTCCCCTTCCCCTTCCCCTTCCCCTTCCCCTTCCCTTCCCTTCCCTTCCCTTCCCTTCCCTTCCCTTTCCTATTTTGCAAGGCAATAGGGTTAAGTGGCTTACCCAAGGCCACACAGTTAGGGATTTATTAAGTATCTGAGGGAAGATTTAAACTCAAGTACTCCTGACTCCAGGGCTGGTGCTCTATCCACTGTACCACCTAGCCACCCTGAAAGGGTATTTTCTTTTAAAAAACCAAATATTGGTATATTTTGTTTTTAAGCTATTTTTCTTTTTCATATTCATCCTTTACCTCTTCCCCATCCGAAGAGTCATCTCTTCCAACAAAGAATATGAAAGAGAAAAAGAAAGAAGTTCCACATATGTAAAACATTTGAAAAGTGTAGCAATACAGTTCATATTCTACACCCTTAATTCATCAATCATGTAAAAAAAGGAGGGTTGGGCACTGGGGCATTGTATTCTCATTTTTGTTTTATTGGACCAATATTACTCATAATTTCACAACCAGTTATTTGAATTGTATTTTTTTCCCTCTTCATATATATGGCTATAAAATTTGTGTCTATATATGAATATATATCTCTGTGCATATATAGAGATATGTACCTCTCTCTCTAAATATATATATATATATATATATATATATATATATATATATATATATATATAAATTTGTATTTCTGGCTATGCTTACTTCCCTTTTTATCATTGCTACATATATGCCTAAGCTTAACAAAGATATTTTCTGTGGATATAAGGGAGCAGGTTGAACAATAATACCAGGGTTAACAATATAAACTAAACTATTATTTTTCCCCTTGAGTTCTGGTTAGCAATACAAATAACCTGAACCAACATAGTTATTTAAAGAAAAAAGAGTGTCAATGTAAGTTTTCTATGGCCATGTATTTACCTAAGCTCTCCCTGAATTTAAAAATGTGAGTGAACAAATGATAAATTTTGTTCAAATAAGATCTGAGTACGAAAGTAAGTCCTATAGAGAAAATGAAATGAAGAACATATATGTTTGGAGAAAGACTCCAGAATGCTTTGCAGAAAAGGATTAGGGATTTATTATAGAAAAATCCATTAAGCTATCAACCAAATATATATAGCAGAAGTGAAAGCAAACAACATACTAAGTTTTATTAGTAGAGGAATAAAACATAAATGATATTGAAATATCATTTCAATAGGTAAATCTCTTATCAAACATTGCATAAAATGTCAATTTTTGGCTGACTGAATTCACTTACCTGACTCACTCTTTCCCTCCTCCCAGTATCTGCAGTCTGGAACAAGTGGTTAAGGTGGCTATAAAGATAATTTTATGTAAGAATCTGTATCTTGATTAGCCTATTATCCAAATTCCAGAGCAACAAAAACTTTAATTGAGCAGATTGTTATATATGGGAATAAATTGGGATGGATGGAGGGAATTTTAAGTTATATAGAAAAGATGTATTTTTGCTTTTATTTTCTTCCAGGAAAGGGCTTCAAGACCATGGAGAAGAAGAATCAGACATTGGTATCATCATCAGCTTCATTGTTTAATGACAAAGTCAGTAGTTTTTTACTTTTGTTGTTGTTGTTAAAGAAGCCCAAAAGGCAGAAGGGATATTAAAATTTTAATGAAAGCTGATTTCATCCATGTGAAAATGCAAATCTTAAATCAGGAATAAACATTACAGTTTTTAATTGTGATGTATAAAAAGACCACTTGGACTGAGGAAAGTGGTAGGACTTCATATTCCTCTTTTCTTAACCAAGCTGGTGGCAAAACAGCATTTCACTTGGTTGTGCTCTAGAATTTTTTCCTTTTCTTTGAATACACAAACACACACATGTATCTATATATCTATCTAGTTATATGCAAATATATACTTTACATTTTAAACATTACACTCCTTTTTTCATTCTTTTGGTTTTGTTTCATTGTTTCTTGATTTGTCACCAAGCATCAACTTCCCTTTGCTCCATTCTATATTTTAAGAAATTATTTTCTTCAGCAAGTTTTGTACTCTTTTTCTATTTGGTCCAGTCTGGTTTTTAAGTGTTTTCTTGCATGTCATTTACCAAGCTGCTGACTTGTTTTTCATGATTCTCCAATATTAGTCTCATTTCTCTTCCAAATTTTTCATTTACCTTCCTGCTTGATTTTCAATATTTTTTTTTATTTTTTATTTTTTTGAGTTCTTCCATGGCCTGAGACCTATTTGATTTTTTTTCTTGGAGGCTTTGGATGCTTGAACTTTGACTTTGTTTTCTTCTTCTGAATGTGTGTTTTGAACTTCCCTATCACCATAGTAACTTTCTATGGTCAGATTTTGCATCTACTCTTGTTTGCTCATTTCCCCAGCCTATGACTTGGTTTTAACTGTTATGGTAGGCCTCTGTTTCCAGGGTATGAGACACTCTATTCTAAGCTTTTAGGGGTTTTGCATACTTCTAGGGATACCCACGTTTTCAATTCTTCTAAGGTGGTTTGATCTAGGAACAGGTTTTTTACTACTCTCCTGTTCTGTGTCTATGTGACCAAAAACTCTTTTTTCTGCCCTGGACTTGTGAAGAGGGTCTGGGCTATTAAGCTCTATTGTGCTACTACTCTTTCTGGGTCTACATCCAGGATTGTGTGACCCAAATCCAAGTTTGAGCAAAGGAACAGGTTCCTGCCACAGGAGAGGCAGAGAGACCCTTTACCATCTCTGGGATGAGAGTTCTGGAAGCATATTGTTGCTACTGGTAATTCAGTGGTTCTTGGTCCACTGGGTCCTGGCCTGCACTTCTAAGATTTGCATTGGACTTTACTCCACACTCCCCCTGGTTCTGATCTTCCAAGTTGTCCTTGTCAATCTCTGGGTTTAGAGGCCCAGAAACCACTACTCTTGCCACTGACAAATGACCCTGATACCTGTTCCTAGAATGCTTGGTCCCATCTGTGCTTGCATGATCCATGTCAGCACTGTATATGCAGATAGCAGCCTAGTGCAATAGACCTTTCCAGTTGATCTTCTAAGTTGTCTTGGCCTGGGAAAATTGTTTCATCTGTCTTTTTGTGGGTTCTGCCACTATAGAATTTGTTAAGATACTTCTCTGGAAAGCATTTTCAAAGTATACACAAAAAAATAATGATTAATCCTTGACCCTTGGCCTGGCTTTACCACCTTAAAGCCTATAACTAAAAGAGAAAAGACACACACACACACACACACACACACACACACACACACACGCACACACAAATACCCAGGTACACAATCAACTCTTATTGTAGTGGTATAAAAATCCTGCAAACTAAGATGACTATCAATTGAAGGAATGGAGGCTTACTAAATGTTTGTATATGAATGTGATGAGGCATAATGTGCTTTTAAGAAATGAGAAAACTTGGGGTGGCTAGGTGGCATAGTGGATAAAGCACTGGCCCTGGAGTCAGGAGTACCTGCGTTCAAATCCGGTCTCAGACACTTAATAATTACCTAGCTGTGTGGCCTTGGCCAAGCCATTTAACCCCATTTGTCTTGCAAAAACATAAAAAAAGAAATGAGAAAACAGATTGTTTTAAAAAGACTTAAAAAACATGAACTGATATAGAGTGAACTGGAACTGGAAATAAAATTTATACTATAACAATATTATAAAATGAATAATTTTGATGACTTTTATAAACTGATTAAGAATGAAATGATCAGAACTAGAGAAATATATAAAAAGACTCTAAAATAAATTTAAGTAATAAAATCTATGACCATATTTGATTCTAGATAACCAATGAAGAAACAATAGTATCCATTAGAGAACTGTGACAGATTAAGGTTCAAGTGAGATGTATTTCTTAAAAAATGCAACCATTGAGGGGCTTTGTTTTTCTTAATAATATCTCTTATAAGAAATTTGTTTTTCTTTCTTTTAATGGACTGGAGGAATTGAAGGGATATAAAATTGATTTCTTTTAATTTTAAAACAATAGAGTGGGAAGGAGGTGCTAGTGATAGAAAATGTGACATTCAGGTTCAGATAGTAGACTTAAATTTTGATACAAGAGAACTCTCACAATAGTAGGAGCAATTTCTAAATGTGTAAAAATGAAAATATGTCAATAAAATTTAAAAATAAAAATAAAACACTCTGCAATCCTGTTTCTAGGGAATTGAAGGACTGAGGAGTTTTTAGATGTTATGTTGGTTTACTAAATGGTTTGAAGGCTTTTTTTAACACTATGTACCAGAAAGATTACTATCTTTCAAATCATCCCACTATTCCATTTGCTCAAAAATTAATCTTATTCTTACCCTACTTTTCCCTCCAAGTATGCCTATCTACTACCTCCAAATTGACTTCTATCAACAAGGAGAAGTTTATGCTAGTCCCTTTTACCTAACAAAGAAAATACTTCTTAACATTCCTAATTTCTTTGTTCCATTTCTACCTCAATATTCTTTGTCTTCCAGTCATTGCCTGGAAAGGAGGCCATATTACAGGCCTGGACCTGATTGACCCTTAGGCCAGAATCAAAGAATTTGCTTCTCCTCTCTAAAGTTTTGATTTCTTGGGTTCTTTAGTTTTATTTTTATTATTATTGTCAAAACTCTCCTGATTCCTAAACCACAGATTGAGCCACTGAATTCAAATCCAAAAGCATTTGAAAAGAACTTTTTTTTAGAACAAAAAATCTATCAAGACCTAGACTAAGTAGCTCTAAATTTTCTAAGCTTCAATATACTGAACATGCTACACACATAAACATTCTAATTCCACCAGAACCAGGAATAATGCTTCTATATCATTTTATATCATAACCCCCTATAAGGATATCACCTTTCTCACAGAATACCCAAGCTAAATGTGATTTTTCTTTTATAGCTATCTGGGTCAAGATAGGCATTCCAGTCTTTTAATTACAAGAATAATACCAGTTAGGAAGCTAAGGGCTTATGGTCAAGATTTTGCATCTAATAACAAACTTTGGTCACTAGATAGCAATTCCCTCCTTTCCTAACAAGGTTCATATGAGGAAAGACAAAATAGATATTAGAACAGGTCCCATTATCAGAATTCAACACAGTGAAAAATCATTCTCTAAGTTCACAGAAGATACTACCATTTCTTATACTGCCCAACAAAATTTTATTTACACATTTAGCTACTCAACTGAATTACTGGCAGTCCACTTCCTTTTTCAATATTCTCCTTACTTGCTATATCAGAGGGTTGAGTAGAGTAAATAGAGAAGAGTAGCATGGTTTGATATGTAACCAGCTGGAAAGTAAAGTGGTAAACTTTGTATTTTGGATATGTAGTGAACACAGTGGGTGAGATTGATATAAAGCATATGAGATTGGTCATTGACTGGCAATAAATTAATTCAATGACTAGAATTCAGTAAAGATCCTGGCCAAAGAAAGAAAGGCATATTACAGTCCAGGGTTATGTTGTTTTGACTGTTTTAACAAATATTAATTAGTCATTTTAACCTTCAAGTAATTTTAGTTGCTTAAATTATTACCAAAAAACTTAAGCATTAAAAAAATTTGCCATCTGCAATATTTCTTATCTTGAAAATGTGATCTTAGTGGTCAAACTGAAGTCATTCTTACCATTAAATATGAAGAAAGATGAAAGAAATGTAGTTTAAAAGGAATGAAAATTGAGAAATACAAAATCCATATCTGAAATAGCATTCGAAATGTTTCTTTAAAAATTATCCACTGGATATCTGCAAGGAGTGCTCTTATGCAAAAAGAATGGTTTTAAAATTAGGATAACTGCAGCATACCAAGGAGAGCTCAATAGGTTGTATTATAGTCACAGGATTCCTAGCAAAGTATATTAGATGAATTGCAATACCAAGAACTGGAAGTTATATTCATGAGCAAGAGGAATATATAGAGAGGGAATTGGAAGAGAGTGCAAGAATGCTGCACTTGAATTTTTAATCAAAGAGAATAAAGAAGGGCATAGGAGGAAAATGTGAAATGGAAATAAGAAATAAGACAGCATGGTAAGATTTACAGTGTATTCTCATCGGGTAACTGAGTTGTACATTTTGACTAGATAAGAGTTTGCCTTTTTAAAAGATTTAAAAATAGATTTCCCCCTTGATTGTCTGTCACTTACAGAAGGGAATTTTATAAATTAGCTTATAGATTAACGATTTGCTTAAAAAACCTCATTTAGATTTGTTCTGGCTCATTGTGTTACTTGTAGCTAGACACAAGAATGGAATGCAGGTGCATTGGTTTCCGCTAATGGCATGAACTGTAACTGGGTGAAAACCCCAACCCAGATTCCTCATCATGGAAATGGGACTCTTATTGCCCTAATGAATAGAAATGCTTGTGACTGCAAGAGATTCAAAATGTTCTCTCTCAACATTCTGTTGCAGCTACTAAGGCACAACATGAGCCCATGTTTTGGACTAATTTTCTCAATAGGGGCTCTTTCAGACTAGCCCTGAGGAAGCAAAATCATATGATTAGTTCTAAAGTGGTTTGAAATTAATTTTATGAGTTTTCTGCAACAATCTTGTCTAGTAGTTTCCTTT
Source organism: Macrotis lagotis (assembly GCF_037893015.1). NCBI lineage: Eukaryota > Metazoa > Chordata > Mammalia > Peramelemorphia > Peramelidae > Macrotis > Macrotis lagotis. Next base: position 388,595,362 of record NC_133666.1, read on the forward strand.
GTGATTCTGAGTGTTTAGATTTACATTGCTTGCCTGTTTCTTTAGTTCAAGAGGCTTTAAGATGACTCCATCTTGGTCATTCCGGCATATGGTTATATGGACAGTAAGCTTTCAAGGCTAGTTATCAGTCTAAAGAAAAATGCCCCTAAAAGGGAGGGATATAGTAGACAGTGATTCCATTCTAAAGAGGCTGGTTTTTCCTCTTAGTTTCCATAACCTATTAATAGGCTAAGAAATTCACCCAAATTCATAATGGGATTCTGATCACTTTAAGGCATATTTAGATGCTAACTTCTGTGTGAATCAGGACAGTAGATCATTGTGAATTGAGAAGCTCAGAAGGCAAAATAAAATGCAACACACCACATGTCTTAGTGACTAGAAAGTCTTATACAAGCCTTCAAGAACCACGCAAAATCTAACTCGCATTATCATCAATCTCACACATCTTTACATAACTTCTTTGTATGCAGATTTTCATTTTTTTTCTTTATATTACCAGCCTCCAGCACATGACAAAGCATTAATTTGGCACTTAATGAATTTGTGTTGATTTTAAAAAAATCCCCGGAAGGCACCAGCATTGTGAAGGGAAAGGAAAAGAATAAAACTATTAGATAAAACTATGAATATAATTATTATTTATACCTGATAACACTATTATTTATTATATTACATTTCCAATGTAATTTGGAATAAATATCTATGCTAGAAAATTATTAGAAGCCCAACCCATCTAAGATTTATTGGGTAATTCCCAAGGTAAAGAAAATTTAAAAGAATTGTCCAAGAGCATAGCTAAGTAGCTTTTGATGTTATATTTGAATTCTGAAGATAGTCTGAAATGTGCAGAACCATGGGGTCCTTGTCATAAAAAGTGTTAAAGGATACCATGAAGTTATATGAAAGTACATTTTTTGCTTGTCTGTTTGCATATTTTCAAACACTGACAAGTTTCAGTTTACTATGACTAATTAATTGTAAAAGAAAAGACTAAAGGTAAGTAACAGTCAACAACCATTTTAAAAATATTGATCATATGTCAGAGACTATGTAAGGTGCTCTGGATATTTTTCCTTTGTTCTTGAAGAAGACCATGACATCAGGGAGGTGATGCCATGACAAGCACATGAATAGAATGTGAGTGAGTGTGTGTGTGGGGGGGGGGGGTTGCCGTGATAAGTCACAGCTCACTTTCTTGTTGGAGCTATTTGGGTCTAGTAGTCACATAGGTATTGGGATGACTGGAGATTTCCCTAGATAAGAGGCAATTTTGGTTAAATAATTTGCTCAGAGTCACACATTTAGTAAGTGTCAAGTGACTGAAGTCAAATTTGAACTCAGTTCTCTTGTCTCCAGGACTATGCTATGTACCTTTGCATCACCCAGCTGCTATGTGGTAGGGATACAAAGAAAAGCACAAAATAATTCCTGCCCTCAAGAAAGGCAGAATCTAACAAAGGAAACAGCATGTAAACAACTAGATTCAAATACATAAAGAATAAATTGACTATAATCAATAGAGAGAGAGCAGTAGCATTAAGGGAGATCAGGATAAGTATCTAGTAGAAGGTAGAATGTTAGTTGAGACCCGAAGCCAGAAAAATAGCAGGCTAAGATATGAAGGGAGTTCTAGGAATGGGGGACAAATGAAAAAGTCTATCAGGAATATCTAATCTGGAGAACAGCAAAGAGGAAATTTTCACTGGAGCAATGAGTAGAGAGGGTGAAAGTGATAAGAAGGCTAGAAAGGTAGAAGGGAGTTAATTTAGGGAGACCTGAAAGAACTGAAGAAAGAATTTTATATTTGACTCTAGAGACAATAGGTAACCAGTGGAATTGATTGTATGGTACATGTATGTGTGTGTGTGTGTGTGTGTGTATGTGTGTGTGTGTGAGAGAGAGAGAGAGAGAGAGAGAGAGAGAGAGAGAGAGAGAGAGAGAGAGAAGGAGGGAAGGAGGGAGAGAGAGAGAGATGAATACTGTGTGAAAATAAGTTTAACAGTTGAGTGGGAAGATGGGTGGAATGGGCAGACCAACCAGAAGGCAACTGCAAAAGTCCTGGTGTGGTGGAATACACCCATCAATATTGCAAATGAATTTTTTTCTCTCCTTTTCACACACACAAATATACAAATCCTAGACTATACATCCCTTCTGGTTGCCTTTTCAATGACCCCAATCTAATACTTTATAACTAAAGAAACTTTTTTTGGGGGGGGGTGGAAGGTTATGGGGCAAGGGATCCACACCTGTACCATATTTCTCCATGTATAAGATGTACCCTTTAAAAAAAATCTGGGGTCTACAAAATGGGAAACTACAGTGGTTATAGATTTTTTAATTTGCATTCCCTGCTTTTTCCTCCTTTTTGTTTTCTTCAATCTCATTGTTTCACATTTGCTGCCAGTATATTAGGTTATGTTTTGCCCCATTCTCTCTAGAAATGGCTCAGAAAAGATTTTCATACTGTGCTGAATTCAAGGTCAAAGTGATCCAGTTTGCAAAAGTGAATGGAAATTGTGCTGCTGAACCTTGGTTTGGTACTCCTCCAATTGAGAAAACAATTTGAGATTGGCTACAGGAAGAAGAAACCCTACTGAAAATGCTCCAGCAGAAGAAGGCCATGAGAGGCAAGTCAGCCAAAGGGCCTGAACTAGAGAGACAATTGGAGAGATGGATTGAAGAGCAAAGGGCCTTTGGAATTCCTTTGTCTAAAAAGATGGTTCATGCAGGAGGCAAGAGGAATTACTGATGAAAAAGAAGTTACTGATTTCATAGGAGGACACAACTGGTGCTTCAGGTTCATGAAATGGAATGGACTGAGAATGTGTCCATGTACCAGACTTGCTCAGAGAGTGCTTGTGGTCAACCCCAGACCAGTGCACAGACAGGAGAGCAGTCAAAGCCTCTCCTGAGACAGTTAATTGTCATCAGCTACAAATCCTCTCCTGAGACAGTTAATTGTCATCAGCTACAAATGAAGATGAACTAATGGATAGGAGTTTTGACAGTGATGAGGAGGTGTATGAATTTTATTGTGAATAAAACTTGAGTTCAATAACTCTAATACTTTTTTTTCAAATTTCAGGCCCCCAAATTAAGGTGTCTTTTATACATGGGGCAATATGGTAATTTCATATAGGTGGTGACCTTTCTATGTGAAAACTTTTTGCTGAGACATATCAGCAAATATAGTGTTAGAAATTTAGTTGTGAAAAGTAAGAATTTAATTGACTTGTCCACTTAGTTTATGTAAATCAGAGGGAGGTTTGAAATCTGTTCTCCCTGACTTAAAGTCCAGTGTGTTATCCACTAAAATTTGATAAACAGATAGCAAAGCTTCATATGTTTTTGTGGTTAGTTTCATTTTTCTTTTTTTAACCTAAAGCACTTTTAAAATTATTCTAAAGCATACTTCACACTCATTTAAGACTCTTGTTTCCCTTATGTTTGGCAGGTTAGATTGAGATATTCAAACAACATAATCATGTCATTCAGACATTTCTATATTTACTGGGAAGAGAAATTAGGTTTTGTCTTATAAGGATTAGGAGAATCAAGAAATCACTTCTTATGTTACAAAGTACTTTGAGGTATGTAACATACAGACCTATTGTCCATTATTGAAGAACCCATGTCTTTTGTTCTTTCAATGGATTTCCTAAATGACTAAAAGAAAATATTGACTTTTTTTCAAAGGTAGAACACAATTTCAGCTGCTTTCAATAGTCTATTTATCAAATTTTAATTAGATTCCTTGAGGCTATATGTTCTTTGATCAGAGAGGAGTGATCAATGCATTACTATTTTAAAAAAAAAACTCAGTTTCATGTTGTCTCAAACCTTCAAAAAAGAACATGATTGCTTTTGGCTGGAATGGAACAGGTGAGGTCACAGAAAGTCCCTGTTGAGCCTAACAGAATTAGACTGCTTTTCACATATATTTTTTCATGCTTCAATAACTCTACTTTTCAAGAAGTGTGAGATTTCCTAAAGTCAAAATATGGCAATAAGAAACCTCAGCAATTTGGTTTAATAAAGGAAATTGTCATTAGCAAGTATGGATATTTAGATTCTAGTTCATGTTAAAGAAATCATCATTATACATGCATACATAAATAAGAAATATGTATTTACCTTCAAGTCATTAATTTAATGAATGATAGGAATTATCAACTGCTAATCTTCAATTCTTTACCATTAATAGATTTGTTTTAAATATGCTGTAGTCTCCTTGAGAGAAAAAAGATATAGAACCAGTATATGAACCACACCATTTATAAGGAATCAAAATTTATACTTAATTTTGAGAAGTTTACTTAAGTAAACAAACTTTATGTAAGTAGGTTCTCTTTATCTTCTCTCTTAAAAAAATCCAGTTTTTAAAAATACATTTTATACTTTATAATTTATAAGTGTATATATTTCAGTGTATCACATGAAGAGTTTTTCAGACCATATTTCAATAATTAAGGTTGAATCAGAATTATTTCATGCAGCATTCAAGTAATATAGTTTAGGTCTCTTACTAGGTCTTTGACTAACTTATTCTAAATTTGATTTTTATCTTTCTGCTCTTCTAGGCATGTACCTTCACCCCTTTGTATTGCCAAGGTTCAAACTGTTTTATTCAGAGCATCTTTTCTGATTTTTACTTTCCTTGCTTACAATTTTGTCTCCATTTTTTCCATTTACATTTCCATTCTATTCATTGAAACAAAGTGATGTGTTGAATCCCTTTCTCCCTTGACGTTGGGTCACACCCACCCTTATTTCATTTCTTTGTGTCTACTTGTGTCTTTGCAAGTATTAGTGACAGAAACCAGAAAAAGCCTTAGTTTAGTAGAGGCACTTCATATGTAGATCATTTAGCCTCAGTGGATTTCTACTCACTGCTGCAGATAATTCTTGTGTTTATGTCTGATTGACTCTCCACACCCTTTGCAACATATATTAAAATGCCCTCTTGTCACACCACAAGACTCCCAATCCATTCTCTTTCAATGGATGACCTCACCTCTCAATTTATTGAGAAAATTGCAATGATTGCTAGGTGGTGCAAGACAGTTTGAATCTCATCTCATCTAATTCCTAGCTAATGTAACTCTGGTTATGCCAATTAACCTCTTAGCCTCATTTTCTATATCATAAGATGTTTCCCAGATTAAGTATACTAAGATTTGTACATTTTTTGACCATTTCAATCAGTGGAGTTTTCATGGCAAAGATTATTGAGCTGTTTGCAATTACCTTCTCCAGCGCATTTTTTGAAGGTGAGCAACTGAGGTAAATCAGGTTAAGTGACTAGCCCAAGGTTACACAGCTAAGTTATTTTCTGAGACTGGATTTGAATTCCAGGCTCCAGGTTTGTTATTCTAGTCATTGAATCACCTACCTGCCTCAATATTGGTATAGTACTTTTTGAACATTAAGGTGCTATATAAATTCAACTTATTGTGATTTTTGTTTTTATTGTTTCTCTTATGTCGATCATGAATTTTCTGATTACATTTTCACTGACCTCAAAATCTCAAAACACACTCACTCTTCCTCATTTCATTTTCTTCTTTCCTCTTATCTTAAAAGAAGATGGGTTCAGACCTTTCTTTTGTTATGACTAACCCCTTCAGTTGTGTCTTTGATTCTTTCTATCTCTCTTGAGACCCTGCTTCATCAAGCATTCCCTATTTCTTTCTTTAAACTTTTTTTTTTGTGCAGACTCAAATATCTCACCATGCAGCATACTTAAGTCTCTACTATCTTAGAAAAATAAGCACAGAAAGATACACCTTACTTCTAGCTTGGAAACCCCTTCAAACTATTATATACATATCTATATATCTATATATCTATACACACATATGTATATAAATATAACATATTTTTCACAATTAAACATTTAGGAATAAAATAGTCTGTGTTGATTGCTTCCACTTTGCTAGACTATGGAGATACCCTGATTGAGAGACAGTTTAGAATGCCTTCAGTTCTGGAGAGTGTGAATAACTTATCTTCACTGCAAAAATGTATACATATATACATGTACATGCCAGGCTACAAAGATAATATATTAGTATTTCTTCACTGAAGTAAAAAGGATTGATTTCTAAGTCCTGGGCATTTGTTAAAGAATAAATTAGAAGAGATCATTTGATGTGTAACAGTAGCAGGACTGATTTACTTTTTCACTGGAAAATAATAATAATAATAACAATAATAATAATAACAACAATAATGATGATGATGATGATGATGATAACAACGACAACTTACACAAAGAGTGTTTACTATTTTTCAAAATAGTTACTATTATTAACCCCACTTTGAAGTTGAGGAAACTGAGGGAAAGAAGCTAAATGACTTCGGGTCAACAGTAAGTGTCTGAAGCTGAATTTGAACTCAGGTCTTCCTGATTCCAGGTCCAGGATTCTACCCACTATTCTATCTAGCTTACTGAATGTAGAGATTGCCAGGATAGGTCTGTCCTATCCTAATCCTAACTAGAATGTATTTATTTATATTTTAGTCAGACTGTTATTTGGACACAGTCTAAAATGAGAACACATTTGGGCCCTTAATAAATATCTGGAGGGTCTGACAATATGCAGAGGCTTGGGTTGAGACCAGTGTACTTGACTGGTGGTTAGAAATGTAGTGTGATCTTTTCTACCTGTGCAGAATGTTTGTAGGTGAAGTAGAGAGCAAATAACTGTTCAATCCCTTCTTTGCTATCTTTGGAATTTGTCCCTTTCCAGGCAAGACAAGTCACATCATTTTTTTTTCCACTGTGAAATTGCTACTTCTTAGTCACCTCTCTTGACTCTACCCTCACAGAGATTCCTCTATACATGAATTAAAGGAAATGGGAGAAGTGAATAAAACCATATACTTTAGGAAAAAATGATGACAAAATTACATATCTAGTTTAACTCTGCCATTTTTGAAATTTAAAAAACTGCTTAAAATTATAATATTGTTAAACGTTATAGATTTTTGACCCCAATTAGATGAAAGTTTGTTTTAAGGTAAACAGTCTTGAACTATTTCTTAACATATCTATATACAATTATCCTATTGTCATCCCTTCTGTAGCTCCCTCTTGACAAATGAGGCAATAAGATCAACACCATTTAGATTAGCTGACAAAAAAGTAACTTAAAAATATAGAAATTAAATTTGATAAGAATTTATAATTCTAATTTCATCTACACAGAACAAAATACATTTTGGAATCAGTTTCTCCATTACTCATAGAGAATGGGGAAGGAAGAGATCAAGCTTCATAGTCTCCCAAATCAAAAATTAACATTCATATATTTCTGGCTGCTGAAAGCAGAATGTGAAGTCTTCACTGTTACTACAAAAGGCCCCTCATATCTTTGTTGTACTCTCTGTTAAAAACAAACAAAGCAAGAAATAATAAACCTTGCTCCCATAGCCATCCAGACCCCAGTTCCCATTCTCTCAAGAGAAGGACTATATCTTCCCATTTTACCAGACTCTTAACTTTTCTCCAATCCTACAAATCCTAATTACATAAGTATTTTAGTAACTGATGATGAAATGTGGCATGCGATTTTCACAGTTCTGAGCTCCTAATAATTTCCCCACAAAAGAAATGACCTGAGATGGCCAGAAAACTCAGTGTCAGAACTTTGTAAAGTGTAAGATGTTTATTCCTTTATCTACTTACGTGGATAGATTGTTGTCCTTTCTCTATGAGAACCAAAACTACATCACCATATTGGGGTCAAGTTATATTGTGTTCAACTGTGGCGGATCAGAACTCAGAATGTTCTACCACAGGTTAGGTACACATAGGTCATGTGAACATTTGGGGTGAATTCTCTAAATTCACACATCCCATGTTTCTTTTCAGTTCTTATGTTTGGCTTTGTTCATAGAGCACATCACTTTCTATGATTAGTGCATGCCATGCTGTGAAGTCTTGTGTCAGTATTTCCCACATTGTGGAATCAGCTCCAAAGATCTTAAAAGCAACCCTAAGAATATCCTTGTATCCCCTTTTTTAGCCTACTGTGAAGTCTTACCGAGTGTGAGTGCTCCATAAAATAGTGTTTTTGAACGGCATACATGTGGCATTGGAAGAATACGAGCAGCTGATCAGAATTGCACTCTCTATAGTAGAGTTTGAATGCTTGGCAGTTTAGCTGGAAAAAGGACCTTAGTGTCTGGGATCTTCTCCTGCCAGGTGATCTTTAAACCTTCCTAAGACAATTCAAATGGAAGCAATTAAGTTTCCTGATATGGTGCTGGTAGACTATCCAAGTTTCATAGGCATACAACAATGAGGTTAGCATAACAGCTTCAGTTTAATACTTCAATTAACTTAATACCTTTTCTCTCTGACACTTTCCTTTGAAGTTTCTTGAATTCTGATCTAGCTCAGGAAATCTATGGATAATCCTCAAAATCAATGTGTACAATTCTGAAAAGTGTTGTCAAGGTAAGTGAACTTATCCACGGTAATCAGAACTTCTCAATTTGCTATCACACTAATGGTTCCTCCTATGGGTGGTGTGGTGCTTGCTGATGGAGCACCTATGTTCTCTTGATGTTAATTGTTGGACCAAAATTAGAACAAACAGCAGAGAATCAATCCATAATTTGTTGCTTCTCAGCTTCAGAGGCTGCATTGAGTATGTACTTATCTATAAACAGAAAATCACATAGCAACACTCCTTCCCCTTTGACCATGACTTATAGCTTTTTGAAATTGAAAATTTACCATCAGTTCAATAGCTGACCTTGATGCCATGTTCATTCTCACTGAAGAAACTTGACAGTATGACTGAAAACATCATACTAAAAATGTAAGGAAGCAAGGACACATCCTTGTTTCATTCCTTTGGTGACTGGGAAAGCATAAGAACATCGTGCAATATTCAGAAATTGAATAATCATGCCATCATGAAACTGTCTTATGACGCTGATGAACTTCTCCAGCTGACCAAATTTTGAGGTAACTTTCCTTCATGAATTTACGTGTCATCCTTGCACAGGGGCCATGCTAATCATCTCTATATCATTCCAATTTTAGTATATGTGCTGCCGAAAAGAGCACATGAGGTAACTTTCCAAAAGCCCCCACAAGTAACAATATCAAAGGCCTTGTCAGACCTACAAATGTATACAGACTTCTGTTTTGCTTCTGGCATTTCTCCTTGAAATGCTGGGCAGCAAAAATCATATCAAACATTTTTTTGGCCCTTTCTGAAGTCACACTGGCTCTAGTGTAGATGACCAACTTCCAGTCTATTAAGGAGGACTAGCAAGGATCTTGCCAGAAATGACTAAGAGAGAAAGAAACTCCCTTGTGGTTGTCACAGGACAATCTATTCCATTTACATATATAGAGATGAATGATAGAGGCATCCTTAAACTTCTAGGGGACAACCTCCTTTTGCTATATAATTTAGAAAAATTCAGTTAGCTTTGTATGAGCAATGGATCCCTACCTTGTATATTTTATCTGTAGTAGAATCAGTATCAGGTGTTTTGCCACATGAAAGAAGTCTAATGGTATCCAAAACCCTTCTTCAGTTGGAACTTCAGCTAGGGAGGGATTAACTTCAACCTGAGGCAAAATGGTCAATAGCTTCAGCATTGATTGAAGATGGTCTGTTGAGAAAGGTACAGAAGTGCTCAGTCCATCTCTTTTGGATTATTTTTCTATCACTAATCAATGTGACTGAGTACCTGAGATGCACCATAGGTCTTTGACTCATAAAAGGATAAAGGACAACATAAAAGTTCTTTGGATTGTTATTATCAGCTTTGAACTGAGTTTTGTTTGCCTTCTTACTGAACCAAGAATCCTGCATCTTTCTAAGCTTCGTTTGGACACTACTTTTGATGAAATTATATGCTACCTTCTTAAAATGGATTAACTCTCCTGCTAGTAAACCCTGTGGAATTCCTTTTTTTCATTTAACAACTACTATATTTCTCTATCATTTTCATCAAATCATTCTTAATGTTTGTGAGTGTTTTGACCCAGATGAAAAAAATGCAGTGTTGTACACCAAAACCATGAACATTGCCTGCTGTTTTTCTGCTCTGCTGGCCCAATGTGCAACTTCGGTTGTTTGGTGCAACTTTAATACCTAGTTGGCAACAAACTAGTACCATTCAGAGAAACACTCTAAACTCTGGAAATTTATTTTTGTAGTAGTCCTTTTTTGCCTTGGGGCCACCACATTGTTGGAATGCAAGTATTTAGTTTGGAGAGGTTAAGTTTTTGATGAGTCCAGGATCACATACCACATATTGCCTATGTTATTCTCATATCATATCCATCTCTTCTTAAACTCACAGTCCATTAGATGCTAATGCTTGCTGCAAGGTTTCATCCAGGAAGTTTTATTGAATATAATTAAATGGAGGGCAGTGTTTGTGATTAGAAGATCATGACATGTATAAGTTTTCAGTTGTAACTATTGCTGTTGCTATGTCTAACTTTATTTCTCCCCAAGATTCCCTGACATGTCTGATAGTCTGAGTCTACTGTAATTTTAAATTCACCCAGCATTATAAGCTATTTCTCTTTTGGCATTTCTCTTTGGCATTGAGATAGGTAAAATGATGATAAAGGCTTCCAGGTCTTCATAAAAATTTTCTTTAACCTCATCAGGTTTGTCAGAATGGGAGAATAAGCACTGATGATAGTGGCATGGTTTTCCTGCAAGTAGTAATCGCATTGTCATGAGCTTGTCCTTCATTCCTTTTGGTAGGCACACAAGCTTGTTGACTAGATTAGTTTTGATTGCAAAGCCTGAATCAGGTTCACTGCACTACTTTTCACTACAGCCACTCAAGAAAAACATGTATTCAGCTCTGACTTCAGGAAGTTTGCCTTCATTTGGAAGAGCTGCTATTTGGATGTGATACCTGCTGAGTTCTCTCACAAGAAAAGATGTTTGGCTTTCAGGTCTATTGGATCTTGTGTTGTCTATGAGTGTGCATGCCTTTCATGTACTGATGGTGAATAAAATCATTTTTAAAGAAGTTTTTGTACATTTGTGAATGTGAGTGTGTTTGTGTGTGTCTGTGTGTGTGTGTGTGTGTGTGTGTGTTTCAATCCCAGGATAGGTTCCCTGCATCCCATAATGAATAGGCCAGTGTTGCATGAGCCGAAATTGTTTAGGGAACATTTTCTAGTCCCTTCCTCATTCCAGGAAGTGAGAAGTGGGATACTTAATAGATTGTTCAGATACCCAGGGACTGCTGAATCCCACTGCTGCTTCCAGTGAGGAGACTGACCTGGGCTGCATGTGTGCAGGGATGTGACTACAGCTTCCAGGATATCTGTATCTACTACTTTGTGACTTGCCTGTCATAATTGGACTTTAAGATAGGGAAAAATAGTAAAATTATATGAGTAGTGTATCTTAATTTGCAAGTAAATTGGATGTAAGTGAAGTAGATTTGCATGGAGTCACCAGCCTCACTCTCTCTTCCATATTCAATGCATTCCAGAGGCAAAACAGAGTCAAGACAACTAGTTATGCTGGAGATACTATAGATGGCCTTGGTGTCTTTGCTGTCTAACCGAGCTCTGAACACTTTATACCCTCTTCAGCTGCTTTCATGTCTGATGGAACAAATTGTTCTCTTCATTCCATTCCATTAGGGGAAGTCTTCACATTTTTGGGATAAACAACCCCCTACATCACTGATGGATTTGAGATCCCTGATACCCTCTGCCTCATTTAATTCATCTGTAGAAATGGATAACCAGGTTGTCCCTGCTGTGCATGAACAGGTTAATTGTACCATAGGTGAGAGTTTAGTGAATCAGATGGACACTAAATCTCTTAAAAGGGCAGCTCTCACACTAGAGGCTCTAATCTTCCCTGAATATACCCTTCTCCCCTTTATCAACTATTTACAATGGAACTACTGTTCTGACTATTGCATTGGCATTGCTATTTTTTTTCTTTTCATTAAGGAGTTCTAAATTGCTGGATTTGTTGATCTTTTCATCATCTTTATTCTTCTTGGCTTTTCAGTAGCATTTTTTGTGTCTGACCACTCCCTCCTTCTTAATTCTCTCTCCCCTATGGCTTCCATGATCTTACTTTATTCAGTTTTTCTTCTCTTCTGTCAGTCCCCTTCACTTTTTGTCTTAATCCTTCCCCTCTTTACTTAAACATGAATGATTCCCCTAATTCTCTACTCTTGTCTCTCTTGGAACTTTCTATCTTAATGATCTTGCAAAAAAGGATCAAACTGGAACCAGATTAAATTATATTTGGGAAATTGTTAGGAAAATATATAGCAATATAACACAACATAGAAAATATTAATTTGTATTTTAAGTCCATATGCTCCTTCCCAGGTAACTGGTTTACATTTGAAAATATTAATTTGCATTTTAAGTCCATATGCTCCTTCCCAGGGAACTGGTTTCTATTTCTATTACACTACCTAGTCACAGTTTTCATAAACTCTACTAAGATACTTGTTAAAATATGATTAATATCTATCTATAAGATGTATATGTTATATGTATAGGTGAACATGTATATATTTATACATGCATATATATATATATATATATATATATATATATATATATATATATATATATAGTTTATTTATTTGTCATATGTTAAACTCATCCCTAATTTTGTCACAGACATTTACTAGATGTGTAATTCTGGGTATGTCACTTGACCTCTGTTTACTTCAGTTTCTGCAACTGTAAAATGGAAAAATAGTAATATCAACTCTACAGGATTTTGGGTTAGTAAAGTATAATCTTTTCCAGTCCTTTACTACCAGTTGTCTTCAGGGTATATATATACTATCTTACCAAGGTCAGGAATTCAAAGAAGAGTACAGGGCAGCTGAGAAGGAAAGCTATGTAACACAGTGGAAAGAATACTACTCCTGCAGTCAGAAAGACATCTTCCTAGGTTGAATACTGACCTTATACTATACACTTAGTAGCTATGTGATCCTGGATAAATAACTTAACCCTGTTTCCCTCAGTTTCCTTATTTAAAAAATGAGTTAGAGAAAGAAATGGTCAACCACTCTAGCATCTTAGTCAAGAAAACATCAAACAGGGTCATGAAAAGTCAGACATAACTGAAAAATGAAAACTGTATATTTAAAAAAGAACATACTATAAGTCTAACATGATTTGTTTATAGTAAATGACTTTTGGATTTTCATGATTGTCATTTAACTTTCTAAATGGGAATACAGTATTCAATTGATAACACATTTTTAATTTTGTCAGGAATCAAAATTGAGCTTGTTGGATAGAGCATACCTTGGGAAACTAAATAACTATTAATCATATGCCTGATGTGATTTCAATTCCAGTGTCATAGAGTAAGAATCACCAATAATTTCTATCTCCTTCTTTTCCTAGACATTTTAAATTCCTTTTTTATTTTTATATCTATATTTCTATGCCTTATTTTTGCTTTTCAATCATTTTTCTTCTGCCTACTTTTCTCCCACTAGCTTTATTAATACATTAGTTTTCTGGCAGGAGGTGAATAGTTTTCTTCTTTGCTGATTCTCTGGAAATAGGATTTATCAATATAGTGATCAGAATTCTTAAGTTTTTCAAATTTGTTTGTTTTTTAAAAATATTAATTTTATAGTGTTAATTGCCTTCTAAGTTTTTAATGATTTCATTCTTCTTTTTTTCCAAACACATCTTGCTAGATTTCTCTAAAACCATCTCATCATTTCTTGCAGTAAAATAGTATTCCATCATATTCATATATCATAATTTTCATTCATTCTATATTCTTTAGCACCCTCTCTTATCACATGGTTTTTTTGTTACCACAAAGAAAGCTATAACAAATATTTTTGAACCTATAAGATTTTTTCCTCTTTCTTTTATTTTTAGGTTATATAAACCTAATAGTGATGTAATTAGATCAAAGAGCATGTGAAGAGCATGAAATTTAGTAAATTATTCTGTAAAGTTTCAATTTTTTTTAACAATTTTTATCCATTTTAACCATTTTATAGTGGTTATACCCATTTACAGGTCCATGAACATCAAGTATATTAATGTGTTTGTTTGCCTATAATGCTTTCAACTGTTATTTTCCTTTTTTCCTGTACTTTGTCAATCCAATAAGTATGAGGCAGAACCATAAAGTTCCTTTAATTGACATTTCTCTAATTATTAGTTATTTGGGCTTTTTAAAAAAATATGGCTATTGTTAGTATAGATTTCTTCCCTTGGGAAGAGCTGGTTCCTTTTTAATGAACTTTTGAGTATATCTTGAATGGTTAGAAATTTGAAACCATTCCTTCTATATCCTGGTTATGGAAACTTTGTCAGAGAAAAGTTTTGCATGTTCTTCTCCGAGTTAGTTCATTCACTTTGAATTTTAGCTGCATTGATTTATTTCTGGAAACAAAACACACAAACTGTATTTGTGTTTTGTTTCCATTTTATTCTCTTATGCTTGTTTTCTTCTCTTTGTCCTCAGTAATATCTTTACACAGAAGAGAGTCTTGGAACAGAAATGTGTTTAGTATCAATTCTTGGTGCAAAAAACTTTCAGTCCCTTGCTTCTCTTCTCTTCTGAAAATCTCAGTCTCCAGACAATGACCATTTTTCCTTGTTTTTTTAAACTCTCTTCACAGTCCCCAGTCTGTACTTAGGATTAGTTTTTATTTACAATTAATTCTGCCCTCTATCTATCCTTTCTCTAATTTCTCCTATTTTGTTCTCCTTATTTCCCATGTTCCAATGTATTTTTTTAGTTTTTTGCAAGGCAAACGGAGTTAAATGGCTTGCCCAAGGCCACACAGCTAGGTAATTATTAAGTGTCTGAGACTGGATTTGAACCCAGGTACTCCTGACTCCAGGGCCAGTGCTTTATCCACTATACCACCTAGCCGCCCCACCAATGTATTTCTTGGCCAAATCTTTGCAAAATATTTGTATTTGCATGTATTCATGAAAATCCTTTACCCTCTTTTGACCAGTTCAAAAGTAATTGGGTTTCAAGTGTTATATAAATCATTATTCCCATTGTTCATAGTATTCTATGGGTTCTCTTAGTATATATCACAATTCCTTCTATTTTTTTTCTTCTTCCCTAACACAGCTGTTCTAGTGCTAGGGACATAAAAAGAGGCAAAAGAGAATCTGTCATGTATTTCTTTACTCTTACCTTTCAGTTTTTCTTTTATGACTATGAAAACATAATGAAAATCACTCCCTAAGTTTTCATATTATTGCAAATCTTATATTAAACCATGTGACAATGGGTTTTTAGTGAATGTTTGTATAATTTTCCATTCACCTATTACAGTGAAAATACTTCATATCAAAACTTTTCTGATTGCTCACTTGCATTACACTTTTTTCTGTTTCCTTTTAGATTCATGTTTATTTTTCATCTAAAAAAATTTTATGGAGCAGTCAAAAGAGTGGAAAAGAAGCCAAGGACTCACAAGAATTTCCAAAAAATGCCCTTCCAATAAATTTAAATAATACCTGAAAAAATTCCTTAGTAGAAACACCAACAAAAGGATGGGGAAAACAATTGCTTAGTCTAAGATAAATCAGCACAGGTCATATGGCACAGACAATGTCAAGCAAAAAAGTGATAGTACTTGGGGGCGATGGAATCAGTAACAACAGAGGGGATTTCTGGACTTCTTAACTCAAAGACATTAAGGGAATCTTACAAATGGTCATATGGAAATTATAAAGATCCCTTTTCAGAACTGCACACTAGACTCTCTGATTTGTGTATGCTTGGATCTAAGTCTCATTTCCAAAGAGAGAGGGAACACAAACAAACCTTAACTTCAGGGAAGCTGGAATCCTGGTCAGAATGACAGGGTAAAAAAGAGTTTTTTCCATAGTCAGTCATAGACCATATCAAAGGGCAAGAGAGGAGTAAACACTCCTCTCTCTAGACCATACCACCTTGCAAGAACTGAAAATTTACAGGTCCCCAGAATTATCTCTGAAAACAAAAAATGGTGTCCTCTCCCCTCCAAAAGCAGAGTCCCACATTAGATTTAAAAGTTAGGAAATAGACTGGTAAAATAAGCAAAGAACAGAAAAAAAAATATCCTGACTACAGAAAGTTAGTAGGGTGACAAGAAAGATCAAAATATAAACCTAAAAAAACAACAGTCAAAACTGCTGCATTGAAAGCAATAAAAAAATGTGAACTGGTCTCATGGAAGAGCTCAAAAAAGATTTTAAACAATAAGTAAGAGAGGTAGAGGAAAAATCTGGAAGAAAAATGAAAGGGTTGTAAGAAAATCATGACACAAAAATTCAGTAATTTGAAGAAAATTTTATCTTCATGTCTCAAAAACAATAGTTTAATTGATAAAAGAGGTTAAAAAAATTCAATGAAGATCAAAATACCTTAACAAGTATTTGGAAAAATAGGAAAAAAAACACAAAAAGTCACTGAATAGAACTTGTAAAGAAGAATGGGCTTGTAAAGCAAAAGAAGAACAAAACTTCAAAATAACTTCTTAAACAATCAAATTATCCTAACTGAAAAGGAAATACAAAATTTCATTGAAGAAAACATTTGCTAAAAGCATTAGAATTGCACAAGTGGAAGCTAATGACTTTATGAAACATCAAGAAACAAAGACAAAATTAAAGTAATGAAAATAATAGAAATAAGTCATATATTCCATTGGAAAAGCAACTGACCTGAAAAATAGATCTACTAGGAGAGATAATTTTAAAATTATTGAAATACCTGAAAACCATCATCAAAAATGGAAACTAGACATCATCATTCAATAAATTATTTTTTCTCTTTTATTCATGATTTTTAATTTTCACATTACTACAGTAATCTTGTTGTGAAAGTAAACATAATCCCTTCCTCCCCCCCTAAAATGATAGAGAAACCTCAAGAAAAATAGATAGAAAAAATATACTTCGCTCTGGGTTCAGATTACCATCAGCTTTGTCTCTGGAATGTATAGTATTCTTTATCATACATCCATCAGAGAAGTTGCTTCAATATTTTTTCCCATAGTTGTTATTCTTAACTGTATTTCCCTCAATTCTATTACTCCCCACTTCTATTTATTCTATGCTCTCTCTCCTTTCACTGTATCCCTCCTCAAATGTGTGTTGTATATGACTATGCTCTCCCACAATCTTCCTTCTCTTCTATCTCCTACATCTCCCCTCCATTCCATCTGTTCCCTTTCTCCTCCCTTTCCTCTACATTTTCCTCTAGGATAAAATAGATTTCCATACACTATTGAGTGTGAATGCAATTTCCTCTCTGAACTAGTTCCAGTGAGAATGAAGGCTCACTCATTCTCCTTCACCTATGCCCCTTCCTCTCCATTACAAAAGCTTTTCCTTGATTCTTATACATGAAATATCCTAACCCATTCTACCTCTCCTTTCCCTTTCTCCCAGTATGTTCCTTTTTATCCATTGATTCCATCTTTATATATATTATATTATATTATTATATTAAATATTATATTATAATATAATGCTATATAATATGATATTATTATATTATATTATATTATACATTCATATTCAGCTCCCTCCTGTGCCTTGTATATATATATATATATATATATATATATATATATATATATATATATATATATGCTCCTTCTAACTGCCCTAATAAATGAGAATATTCATATGAGTTATCAGTATCATCTTCCCACACAGGAATACAAGCACTTCAACATCAGTAAGCCCCTCATGATTTGCCCTTCCCATCCACTGTCTCTATGCTTCACCTGAGTCCTATACACGAAGATCAAACTTTCTGTTCAGCTCTGGTCATTTCAACAGGAATGTCTACAAGTCCCATATTTCATTGAATGTCTATCTTTTCCCCAGTTTTTCTGGGTAATTGATTCTCAGTTGGTCTCCAAGCTCTTTTGCCTTCTGAATTATATTTCAAACTCTATGTAAGCCCTTAATGTAAACTAAATCCTGTGGAATCCTGCATAATCCTTCCTGTAGCAACATGGCAATTGAATTGTTTCTTTCTGGTGGCTTGTAACATTTTGTCTTCGACTTGGGAGTTCTGGAATCTGGCTATAATATTCCTGGGAGTTTTAATTTTGGGATTTCTTTCAGGAGGTGATCAGTTGATTCCTCAGTTTCTATTTTATCCTCTGCTTCTAGGATTCAGGGCAATTTTGCTGAATTTTTTTTTTTAAATGAAGCCTAGGTTCTTTTCCTGGTCATGACTTTCATAGAGCTCAATAATTTTTAAATAATCTCTCCTGGATATGTTTTACAGTTCAGTTGTTTTTCAAATAAGATATTTCACATTTTCTTCTAGTTTTTCATTCTTTTGATTTTGTTTTATTGCTTCTTGATTTCTCACAAAGTCATCAGCTTCCCTTAGCTCCATTCTATATTTGAAGGAGTTATTTTCATCAGAGAGTTGTCTTATCTCCTTTTCTGTCTGTCCAATTCAACTTTTAAAGCATTCTTCTCATTAAACCTGCTTTTCCCATTTAACTTAAACTGGTTTTTAACCTGTTATTTTCTCCAGGATATTTTGGTATTTCCTTCACCAAGTTGCTGACTTGGATTTCATGATTTTCCTGTAACACTCTCATTTCTCTTTTCAATTTTCCCTCTACCTTCTTTACTTGATTTTAAAAGTATTTTTTGAGCTCTTCTGTAGCCTGAGCCCAACTCCTATTTTTCTTAGTGGTTTTGGATACAGAAGTTTTGACTCTGTCATCTTCTGAGTGTATAATTTCATCCTCCATGGGACCAAAATAATTTTCTATGGTCAGATTCTTTTATTTTTCCTGTTGTTTTCTCATTTTCCTAGCCTATGACTTGATTTTAATGTACTTCTAAAGCTTCTGGTGGTTTTATGGGACACCTCTTACCCCAGCCCCTACCTTAATTCCTCTAAGATCAAGAGGATCTGACTGCTTTCCTGTCCTGTGCTCTGGTCTGTGGATGACTATAAGCACTCCCCTTTGCTCTGGAGCTGTGAGGGGGACCCTTGTTCTACTTTGGAAGTATTGGGGCCCAGACTGTGATCTGAATCTAAGTACAGGCAAAGAAACAGATTCCTGCCTCAGGAATAGAAGAACAACCTCTGTAGTCTCTCCTTACCCCATTACTGTCTATAGACTGAGGTCTCTGAAAACAGCTGTTGGGTGGCTCCACAGGTTCTTGGGGTGGGGCTGCCCTGAAGCATGTGCTGGCTTGGGCTGGCCTGGGCTTCATGCTCACTTTGGTGAGGCATAGTTTTTCTGCTGACTTTCCAAGTTGTCCTTAGTGATTTCTGGGCTGAGATGTGTGGAAACTGCTTCCACTGCTACAGATCCAGGTGCTTCCAAGTATTCCCTATGGGCTATTCCTTGAAGGTTGGAGCTGGCTTGCTCTGGTGCAGTGGGCTTGTGGCCTGGGCTGCTCTGTGGCTCTTTTTAAACCTGGTCTCATTGGAATAGACTTGGAAAATTATTTCACTTAGTCTTTCTATTAATTCTGCCACACTAGAATTTGGTTAGAGTCATAATTTTACAGCATTTGGAATTTCCTGTGGAAGAGCTTCTGGGAATTCTGCCTCCATGCTGTCATCTTGGCTCTTCCCCCATTCAATAAAATATTCAGGAAAACAGCCAGTTGATAAAACAGAAAATGAAAGAATAAGTGATCATCTCTTAAAAGAGATTCCAAGATAGAAAATTCCAGGAATATTATAATAAAATTCTAGAACTCCCAGATCAGGAAAAAATATTGCAAACAAACAGAAAGAAGTAATTCAAATGTCACATTCAGAATAATACAAGATTTATCAACTTCTACATTAAAAGATAGAGGATGTAGAATATAATATTCTAGAGGACAAAGGAAACTAGGGTTACTATCAAGAATCACCTACCAGTAAAACAGTATAATCATTCATGAAAAAATGGACATTCAATGACAAAGAGGACTTTCAGCATTCCTGATGGAAAGATCAGAAATAAATACAAATGTTGACATTCAAATACAAGAATCAAGAGAATAAAAAGGTGAGCAGGAAGGAGGAAATAATAAGGGAGTAAAAAGGTTAAATTGTTTATATTACTACATGGAAAGATGATATTTGTAAGTCCTAAAAACTTTATTATTAGGATAGTTAGAAGGAATATATATATAGATAGATGATATAGATATAGATATAGACATAGACATAGATATAGATATAGATATAGATATAGATGATATAGATATAGATATAGATAGGCAGATGGAATAAGTGTGACTTGAATAACAGGATAATCATCTTAAAAAATAAAATTATTATAGAGCAAACACAATACACTAGTCAAAGGGGGGAAAAGTGATAAAGAGGCACAAAAAGAGTTTTTATAGAGGAGGGAAGATGGGGAAGATAGGACAAAGTGCATGTACCTTACTCTCCTCAGAATAGACTCATAGATGGAATAACATACACATTCAGTTGCATATATAAATCTATGCTGCCATATAGAAATGTAGGAGGTTAAGGGGACAAAAAAAAATGGGTACTACTGATGGAAGTGAAGGTGGATTGGGAAAGTTAAAAATTAGAAGCAAAACTTTTGAGGGTGGTGCAGCTAGGTGGCAAAGTGGATAGAGCACCGGACCTGGAGTCAGGAGCACCTGAGTTCAAATCTGGGCTCAAACACTTAATAATTACCTACCTGTGTGGCCTTGGGCAAGTCACTTAACCCCTGAACAAAAACTTTTGAGGGTGAAAGGAGAGAGAGAGGGATAAATGGGGAAAATGGGATGACAGTAATCAAATAATTAGTAATATGAACAGTGAAAATAATCACATAAAGGTTCTCTAATAAAGATCTCATTTCTCAAATAGAAAGAGAATGCAATCAAATTTATAGAAATAAAAGTCATTCCTTAATTGATTAAATGGTCAAAGGACATGAAGATATTTTCAGCTGAAATATTATCCAGTTATATGAAAAATGCTCTAAATTACTATTGATTAGAGAAACATAAATTTAAACATCTCTAAGTTACCACCACATAAATATCAGTTTGGCTAAAATAACATAAAATGAAAATCACAAATACTGGAAGCTATGTGGGAAAAGTGAGACAATAATGCTTTGTTGATAAAGTTGCAAACTGAAATATCCATTCTGAAAATCAATTTGTACCTATGGCAAAGGATATAGCTTTTGAACCAGAGATACTACTACTAGTTCTATATCCCAAAGAAATTTAAAAACATATATAAATATATTTAGGGCAGTTCTTTTTTCTGGGCCAAAAATTGGAAATTGAAGTGAGACCAAAAATTGGGGAATGGGTGAATAAGTTATAGTATATAATTTAATAGAATATTATTTTGGCATAAGAAATGATAAGCACAATGCTTTCAGTAAAACCTATATATGTCTTAAATAAAATGATGCAAAAGTGAAATGAAGAACCAGGAGAACTGATCAACAATGAGTGGCTTTTATTCAATTAAATGATTCAAGCAAATTCTAAAAATTTGTGGTGAAAAACAGTATCCACATCCAATGAAAGAATAGCATTAGAATGCAGATTAATGTGCATATATACATCACATATACATGTGTATATCTGTGTAAATAAACTTCTTTCATTGATTTGTCTCTTTTCTTTCACAATATGACTAACATGGAAATTCATTTTGAATGAATGCATATGTATTATCCCTATAAAATTATTTCCTGCCTCAAGGAGGATTTGGGAAGAGGACAGAAAGAACTTTGAAAAAATGAATTTTCAAAATTGTTTCTATGTGACTGTGGTAAAAAATAATAAACCTAAAATATTTTATTTTTTCTAATTACATGTGAAAACAATTATAGACATTTAAATAAAGAGTTTTGAGTTTCAAATTGTCTCCCTCACTCTTCTTTTCACTGAGTCTGCAAGCAATTGATATAGGTTATACCTAAACAATCACATTTGTGTTAGTCACATAGTGAAAGAAAACAGACAAAATGCCTCATGAAAAATAAATAATGTAATGAAATGTAAAATACAAAATGTAAAAAGATATGTTTTTATCTGCATTCAGATTCCATCAGTTCTTTCTCTGGAAGTGGATATCATTTTTCACCATAAGTCTTTCAGAATTGTCTTGGATCATTGTATTGTTGAGAACTGTCATGTACAGTTGATAATCATACAGAATTGCTGTTTACTGTCCATAAAATTCTCCTGGTTCTGCTCATTTTATTTTACATCATTTCAATTATTTCCAGGTGTTCTGTAGATCATTCTACACATTATTTCTTATGCTATAATAGTATTTATTCTATCACAATTATATACCATAATTTCCATAACCACTCACCAATTCATGACTTAGTTTCCAATTTTTTTTGTTACCACAAGAAGAGCTGGTATGAATACATGTGTACATATGAGTCTCTCACCTCAACCCCCTATGAAAGTATCTTTGAAATATAGAATTTGTAGTGGTATTTCTAGGTCAAAGCATATGCATATTTTTTGGACAGAATTTGGAAGTGCTCTCCAGAGTGGTTGGATCAGTTCACTGCTCCACCAACAATGCATTAGTGTCCATGTCCTCTCCAACATTGTTGGTTTTCATTTTGTCATATTAGTCAAAATTTTAGATATGAATAACAGACTTATTTTAATTCATATTTTTATCAATTGTGATTTAGAGAATTTTTATCATGAATATTGATAGTATTGATTTCTTCAAATGAAATCACCCTTTTCTTGTCCTTTGATCATTTGTCAATTGGGGGGGGTGACTCACATTCTTATAAATTTGATTCAGCTCTCTATATATTTAAAATGAGACCTTAATACGAGTAACTTGCTGTGCTTCCTACCACAATTTTCTGCTTTCCTTTTAATCTTTTTTTGCATTGATTTTGTTTGTCCAAATTCATTTTAATTAAATTCAATCAAAATCATCTGTTTTGTATCATGTAATTTTATCTTTATTTGGTCATTAATTCTTTATTTATCCATACATCTGCTATGTAAACTATTCCATGCTCCCTTAATTTTCTTAGAGTGTCCCCCTCTATGTCTAAATCATGGATCCATTTTGACCCTACCATGATATACAATGTGAAATGTTTCTCCTAATTTATGTCAAACTGCTTTCCAGTTTTTCCAGCAGTTTTTGTCAAATAGTAAGTTCTCATTCCAAAGGCTTGAATTTCCTTCATTTATCAAATAGTAAATTACTGTGGTCATTTATTACTGGATATTGTGGACCTAATCCATTCAACTGACATACCGCTTTATCTCTTAGCCAGTTCCAGATAGCTTTGATTATTATTATTTTATAATATAGTTTGAGATATGATATGGCTGGGTTATTTTCTTTCACCCCATGGTTATTTTTAAAAGCTTTTGTTTAATTTCAGACATTTAAGCAGGAATGATTGAAAGTCCTCTGTGTCATTTAAGATCTACCTATGAAATCAGGCCAAGACAAATTAAAGTGCAATTTATAAATATTTAATTAATAAAAATCCAATAGGACATGGATAACAGTAATATATGGTTTTCTAAGTTAACATGTGACCTACAAGGACCACAGGGATCTTTCTGCATAGGTTTAATAGTCCCTGTTTCTATTTGAGTTTGGCACCACTCTTCTGACTGATCTCATGGACAAACTCCATTTTTGTCTAAGGCTGTATTTATAGATCTTGGGGAGTTATTTCTCCTTTTCTGGGTATGCAATTGTAGACAGACTAATAAAAACACAACTCATTATCTATTTTATTTACTTAGTTTTCTTGTGATGTGCTGTAGGCAATCTATCGATGCTGGCATATCAGATGGTTGTAAGGACTGGCATCAATCCTGAACATAACAAGAGACCCTTTCCTGCTGGCATGGAGTCAGTCTGAGTTTTTACATCAGTTTCAGTTGTTCTCACAGTGCTTGTATAGTTTGGAACTCTTTGAAAGACTGTTCCTCTGAGTGTGTGTGTGTTTGTGTGTGTGTGTGTGTGTGTGTGTGTGTGTGTGTGTGTGTGTGTGTGTATCCCTATGCTACTGGCCGAGCTTGAAGCTTGAGTTCCTATTCCCAGTCCTTATAAGAGACAGTACTATTAGCCTAAACTCAGGTCTTGCTCTATTATTGGTTCTAGGTTTTCTGATTTTTCTGGCCTCACATGCAATTCCAGTTCCTAAGTTTATGTTCTCTTCCTGCCACTGTTCCACAATTTTTGACCTGATTATTTGTCTGTGTGTCTGATTTGAAATCTTAAGTTGGAAAAAATATCACTTTGCCTTCAATTTTCCTATCATTATTTTTAGATCATTGTTAGAGCAGTTGTAGAGGAACAAGTTTATGCTTCTTCTTACCTTTTAGAAGTAGTAATAGGTGGCATACCAATTTATGCTGGATCTTTATGAAATCCTGGACTCCATAATTTCATCAATTTCTCAGAATTTGATAGTCAAACTTTAATTATTACTCATACTTTTTCAATTAATTCTCAAGTTGTGATGCTGAAAACTCCACAGGAGCTTTCTCATTCATCCCCTTCTTTGTACCTCGTTGTATCTTTTGGACCTTACTGGCTCTTGTGGGGAATCTTCCAAAAGTCTCCTCAATCATTTCCCAGCTTTGTATCTTTTCCTTCTCTAATCAATCTTCATCATGACTGCCAAAATAATTTTTCCTGAAGTATAACTATTACCCTATCACTCTAGCCCCAATCCCAGAACATTCTTTTTTTTATTTTCTAATGGTTTTTTTATTCTCATTTTGTACAAATTATTTTTTACATTAATAAAATATACTTGTTTACAAGTAAACAAAATACCCCTCCCCCCCCCATGAATATAGATAGACTTGCTTGGGCAAAAAAGTAAAGGGGAGAGAAAAAAATTAAAATTAAAAAAATAGTAATAATTGTAGGTATGGCCAGGTGGCGCAATGGACGAAGCACCAGCCCCAGAGCCATGAGCACCCGAGTCCATATCCAGCCTCATAAACCCAATAATCACCCAGCCATGTGACAAGCAAGCCACCCGATCCCCACTGCCCTGCAAAAACCAAAAAAGAAGAAAGAAAAAAAAAGACCCAAAATAAAATAAAATAGTAATAATAGTAGGGGTGGCTGGGTGGCAGACAGAGCATTGGTCCTTGAGCCAGGAGCACCTGGGTCCGAATCCGGCCTCAGACACCCAAAGATCATTCTGCTATGTGGCTCCAGGCAGGCCACCCAGCCCCACTTGCCCTGCACCCTCCCCCAAATAATAATGACAAAAAATGTGCTTCAGTCTTTGTTCCAATACCATCAACTCTGTCGTGAGTGGATCACATTCTTTATGGTAGGTCCATCACAAAAGTTACTTCCATATTTTTCCAACGTTGCCATTGCTGATCGCAACTCCCTCCTTTCTTATTTCTCCACTACAGTGTACTATATTTTCTCTCTCCTTTCACTCTGACTCTGCTGTAGGGTCTCTGAGTGGCACAGCAGACAGATCCCTGGTCCTGGGGCCAAGAAGCCCTGAGCCCTCATATCACCCTTTACGCCCAGAATCCACCTGGCCCTATGGTCCTGAGCAGGCCATCCAATCCCAGCCCCTTACAAGAAGCAAAAAAGAAAATGTGTTATATCTGAACACTGTCTTGCCATGGTCCATCCTCTCCTCCTTTATTCACATCCCCACCCCTCCCCCCTGCTCCCCCCTCCTTCTTACTTCAGATGTCTATACCCCATTGAGTATATTTGCTGTTTCCTCTCCTAGCCATCTCTGATGAGTACAAAGGTTCCCTCATTCCCCCTTGCCTCCCCGCTTCCATATCATTGCAATAGCTCATTGTAATAAAAAAAATCTTATTATGTGAAATATCTTGGACTATTCCCCCTCTCCTTTTTCTTTCTCCCTTTCCATTTCCCTTTTATTCCTATTGAGTCCATTTTTACACCATATTTTATCTTCAAATTCAGCTTTTTCCTGTGCTTCAACTATAAAAGCTCCCTCTACCTGCTCTATTAACTGAGATGGTTCATATGAATATTATCAGTATCATTTTTCTATACACGCAGTTCATCCTCATTAAATCCCTCATATTTACCCCCTCTCCTCCAATCTCCATGCTTCACCTGAGTCCTGAAGATCTGAAGATCAAACCTTCTGTTCAGCTCTGGCCATTCCAAAAGGAACCTTTGAAATTCCCCTGGTTCATTGAAAGTCCATCTTTTTCCCTGGAAGAGGACTTTCAGCCTTGCTGGGTAGTTCATTCTTGGCTGCATTCTAAGCTCTTTTGCCTTCTGGTATATTGTATTCCAAGCCCTACGAGCTTCCAATGTAGATGCTGCTAAGTCCTGAGTGATCCTGACTGCAGCTCCATGATATTTGAACTGTGTCATTCTGGCTGCTTGTAATATTTTCTCTTTGACTTGGGAATTCTGGAACTTGGCTATAATATTCCTAGGGGTTGGTTTTTTGGGATCTCTTTCTCGGGGGGATCGGTGGATTCTCTCCATTTCTATTTTGCCCTCTGCTTCTAGAATATCAGGGCAATTTTCCTGTAGTAATTCTTTGAAAATGATGTCAAGGCTCTTTTCCTGATCATGACTTTCAGGTATTCTAATAATTTTCAAATTATCTTTCCTAAGTCTGTTTTCCATATCAGTTGTTTTTTCCATGAGATATTTCATATTTTCTTCTAATTTTTCATTTTTTTGGTTTTGAAGTATTGATTCCTGATTTCTGGTAAATTCATCAATTTCCCTGAATTCTATTCTTTGTCTGAAGGATTTATTCTCCTCAGAGAGTTTTCTTATCTCTTTTTTCATCTGGCCAATTTTGCTTTTTAAAGCATTCTTCTCCTCAATAACTTTTTGAACTGTTTTATCCATTTGACCTAAGCTGTTTTTTAGCATGCTATTTTCTTCAGCATTTTTTTGGATTTCCTTGACTAAGCTACTGACTTCATTTTCATGTTTTTCCTGCATCTCTCTCCTTTCTTTTCCCAGTTTTTCTTCCAACTCCCTCATTTGATTTTCAAAGTCTTTTTTGAGCTCTATTGTAGCCTGAGCACAATTTCTGTTTTTCTTGGAGTCTTTAGATGTAGGAGCTTGTGCTTCCTCATCTTCAGGCTGAGTATTTTGATCCTTCTTGGGCTCATTTGCAAAATATTTCTCGATGGTCTTCCTCTTATTTCTTTGCTTGTTCATTTTCCCAGCCTAAGCCTGTTTTTTTTGGGGGTGCTTCCTGAGCTTTTGGGACACTCTCACAAGGGTCTCAGTGTGTGAGCTTCTGTCCTCCCTCCTGGTCTGTGAATAAACATAAATTCCCGCCTCTGCCACGGGCCGAGGTGGGGGGGGCCCTGTTGTTCTATGTGGGGGGGGGCCTAGACTGGGATCAGGATCTGAATGTGGTCAGAGCCCCAGAGTCCTGTTCCAGAGGCAGAGGACAGAGCTTGGCAGTCTCTCTCTCTCTTCACTCCCCTCCCTCAGCTCAATGGGCTCATACCCTGGGGGCTCCTGCTTACAGGCTCTGCCTGCTTCTGTTTCCTGGATTTGGGCTGCAGAAAGACCAGGCTGCTGGCTGTGTGCCCTGAGGGCTGGGCTCCACGTGCTCACTCTGGCAGAGGTCCCCCACTGTTCCCCCACTTTGTGCCGGTGCTCCCCGGGGTGCAGCTCAGGAGACTCCCCTGCTGCTGTGAGCCCCAGCTCCCAGTGCCCTGGGGCTGCCTCTGGGAGGCTAAAGTTCTTTGGCTCTGGTGGGCCACCCCTCTGGCGGGCCACCCCTCCGACCCTGGGGAGCAGAGCCTTTCTGCTCTTTTCCAGGTTACCTTGAGTAGGAGAACTGCCTCACTGGGTCCCTTTGTGGGTTCTGTCTCTCGAAAGTTTAGTTAGAGTCCTTAGTTTATGAGTTTTTATCAGAGAGCTCCTAAGACTCGATCCCTTCATGTCACCATCTTGGCTCCGCCCCCATCCCAGATCATTCTAATGCTTCCTAATGACCTTTAGGATAAAATACAAGTTGCTATTTTCAGCATTTATATCACTATTTAGTTTGGCTCCAGCCTACCATTCCAGGTTTGTTACATACCAGCCCCTCTTCATGAAATCTACATTCCAGACAAAATGGCCTATTCTTTGCTCCTTGTGTGTGACGTTTTATGTCTAATCTCTTTGCTTTAGTGTAGATCATCCTCCATGACTAAAATGTACTCCCTCACCTTCACTTCCTTTGAAACACAGGTCAAGTAACAGCTACTATACAAGCCCTTTTCTTATCCCTCTACTTGTTAGTTGGTCCTGAAGATATGTTGTATAAGTAACACCAAGTTCAATAGCCTCCCTCAAGGACTTTGGATACTGTTATTTTATCTTTAAAAAGATGAACTGAAATGCCTTTTCAGAGGTTGTTAACTGTGATGCCTGGAAAGATTTTGGTTGAGACATAGGTATAAAGGACTAAAAGATTTTTCCTGAGAGAATGAGTTAACTGTCAAAATAAAGGCATGTGAAGGAGTCATTTCCTAAGAGAACTGAGTTTAACTCTTATACTGTGAAGAAATAATATGAAAAGAATTCTTGAGAGACTTTGGCTGTCATCCTGAGAGAGGAGAACAGTAGGACTGGGCTTTTTTCAGAATTCAGAAGTCACCAGTAACAGTTGATAGTTAGAGGTGACTCTCTGAGTTTTCTCATAGCTGAAACATTATAAATATTTATGTTTTTGTTTTATTCTTTGATATACTGTTAATAAATTGTATAGCCAGCAACCTTGATGTTTATTTAAACCAAGGAGATTAGGGGATTTTATATACAAAGTTGAACAGCAGGAAAAAGATTTCTGTAGCACATTTTCTAAATAATATTGTCCATAATTGCAATTGAGTATCAAAACATTGATTAATTAATGAGAAATGTCACAATTTTATTAAATAAAGAGAAAATATCAGAATTTGTCTTTATTGCCTTACAACTTGGGGTGAGAATTTTAAAAAAATAACCAGGATCAAGTAGCTAGAAGAGTGAATGAATAGTAAACCTAGGCCTGAAATGAAGGTTATTTACTCTCACATATAAATATATGAATATGCATATATGCATATCAAGGTATGCATATATGTATACATATATTTATTTCATTGTATTATGAAAAAAATTGCTAGAATTTGAGTCAGAACCTTGAGCTCCCTGACACTGAGGTATGTTAATAAACTTTTAAATTTTTTCATTTAACAAAAAATTGCAAATTACTATTTGTTAAGTACTGCACTGTATATTGAGGGT
The DNA here is from genome assembly GCF_037893015.1 of Macrotis lagotis. Classification (NCBI taxonomy): domain Eukaryota; kingdom Metazoa; phylum Chordata; class Mammalia; order Peramelemorphia; family Peramelidae; genus Macrotis; species Macrotis lagotis. The sequence continues at coordinate 388,624,611 of NC_133666.1, forward strand.
AAAAGATGAAAATGAAACAATTCCTTACTTGAGGAGGGAATCATCAGGTATCTATATTAATTATATATTTAAGATATTTCAAGGAGTATGTGTGTACATATAATAAATATATGATACATTTGTATACACATAAGTATACACATTTATGCATTATTCATCTATATGTATGTGTTTATAATCTATAAGTCAGAAGGAAGTTAGGTGACACAGTGGATAGAAAAGCAGTATGGTAGTCAGGAAGATCTGACTTCAAATGCAACCCCAAAACTTTCTTGCTGTATGATCTATGGCAAATCACTTAACTTTTGTTTGCCATAGGAATAGGAAATGACAGGCTACTCTAATATTTTTGCTAAGAAAACTCCATGGACAATGGTCCACAGGATCATTAGCATTACATAATTGAAATCTCTAAACATATGTCATATATATATATATGTAATATAAAAGTAATATAATATATATCATATATTTAATGAATGTTATATATTATGCATACTGTAATATATAACTCATTATACTATATTATATATACTATACTATATATATATACTATATTATATATATATATATACTTACTATTTACCAGAATTAATCATGATCTCTCAAGGTAAGGAACTGTTTAATTTTTGTCTTTTCACTATACAATAATTCTGAAAAGACATTTGAAATCTTCTTATTTCCCTCTATAGGATTTTACCTGTAATACTCAGCAACTTTTATATTTCCTTTCTATAGAATTTAAGAAAAGAGATACTAGAGGGGGCGGCTAGGTGACGCAGTGAATAGAGCAACAGCCTTGGAGTCAGGAGTACCTGGGTTCAAATCCGACCTCAGACACTTAATAATTACCTAGCCATGTGGCCTTGGGCAAGCCACTTAACCCCATTGCCTTGAAAAAAAAACCTAAAAAAAAATAAAAGAGATGCTAGAAGTGAAAAGGCAAAAGACAATGCTTAAGATGCTATTTTAATGTTCTAAGTCAGAGAAAAGAATTTTCATGTTCTGAATTCATGTGCTTTCTAATCTTTACAAGATTAGCATTATCAAGGTGTAGTTGCTTCATTTGGCTTTATTTGAAGTATGATACAAGGTTCTTATTAATTACTAAATGGATTGGACTAGGTTAATCCAAGATAGATAGTGTCAACTCGTTACTATCTTTTGGCCACAGGGATGTGACAAAAATGTTTGACAGAGTTGAGGGCACTGTGCTGACAGGTCACTAACAATTTATTGTACACTTCAACAGCTTGTTCTCTCCTTCAGTTCAATGAGCAAATCATAATGACAATGTTTATAATATGTATTCTAACATAGGTCTAAAAATATCATGAAACCTGGTTGTGTTCTAGAATTCCAAAATAAAAAAAATATTAACACTTTTATCCAGTCTCAAACTGCAGGAAAAAAATACAGCCCTCAGCCAGTAGGACTCCTATAGGGAAGCCAACTTGAGAACAAACAAAATAAGTTGGAATCCTGACACTACTCAGAAGAGACTAATGCTTTAGGAGCTCTTGAAGTTTGCATTACTTTTTAGTGAATGATGGGGTGGGTCCAGAAGTCCAGAGTAAAGGGGGGGATAGAGAAGCCATAGAATTTCTTTTCAGAAAATAGTAGATCTCTCACTATTGAAAAGGCAACGGAATCAATTAGCAATTGACTATGATACTCAACAGAGGTTTGAGATCACAGCACTTTGATCAGGGATGCTAAATTTGTGTTGCTCTGTAATAGGGTCAGGACATCCAGAGTATTTTTGGGTATGGGAAGGCATGGAGTGAGTCAGAAACCCACAACCCCTTCCCCATTCTGACATTAATAAGGGTCAGAAGTCAATCTGGGATAAATTTCTCAGTCAGTCTCAGAGTCCACAGGGGAGCCAGAAATCTGAAAGGGTCTGAGGAATGACAAACTAGAGGACATAAAAAACAGAAGCAAAAACTCAGGTAATTGAGGTCAGGGCCAAGCATAGCTTATTCATTCCATCTAAGAGCACAAGAGAAGGTCAAGAATAAACTTGGCACAATGTTTCAAATTATGAACTAAAGCTTTAGTTAGGAGTAAACTGACATATACTGAATACTATAAATAAATTGGGCGTCAAGAGATAATCCAGGAGCATACCAAGAAGAAGAAAATAATTTCACATCAACTGCAAATACAGATTCAGGTTGATGGAGTTATGATTGGGAAATGCTATGACCACAAAGTAAAAAAGGTACCTGAAAGAAATGGACTAAGATCAATTTCTAAATCTATATAATCTGTATGTATTTATGTAGATATGTAAGTATGGACCTATTCTTTCTATCTATCTATCTATCCAACATCTCTCTTTCTTTCTAATCATCTATATATTTATCTAAAACTATAGGTAAAATAATGACCCTAGAGGGAAGAATTCAAGGAACATATCTTGTTTATAAAAAGAAAGTAGAAAACTTTTGACAATTAAAAGAGTGAATATTAAAATTAAGCAAACAAAGGTCACTCAATGAAACATCACAAATATTAAACCAAAATTGAATTTTTGAAGAAAATCTAATGGATCTAATACTATAAGCAGCTCACCTAGGGAATTAACCAAAAAATGATGATTTAAGTCTCCCTAAAAACCATCAGGAAAAAATACACATAGTTACTATATTTCAAGATATGATGAGTGAAGATTGAATTTATTTACCTGGGACAACAAAATTTCTTTTCCAAACGTATAATAAAGAACAAGAGTAATCTTTGCTTTAAGCTAAGGCATCAGAATAAGATCTCAGATAGAAACAGAAACCTATAACAGTTCATGATGATGATGATAATGATAAAGATGTTGAAATTAATTATATGATATTGTGACCACACTTTGGGGAGGGAAAGAGAAGAGGGAAAGGGGTGTAAGAAGCAAAAGGCACTATACAAGCTTCTTTTTCTTAGACCATACTCTCTTTTAAAAGAAGAGACAGGAAATAAGGGGAAGTAAGGGTATAAAAAGATAGGATGATATAAAGAAGCATGAATTTTAAATATTATAATTGTGAATGTGAATGAGATGAATTATTTCATAAAAATGTTGATAGCCAAATGAATTAGAAAATAAAATTTGAAGAAATGGTGTTTTCAATTAGGAAACTTGAAAACAAAGATACACACTGAATTCAAACTAGGAGCTGTACCAAAAATTTGCTATGCCTAAGTGCAAGTGAAAATGGCAGAGCTAGAACCATGATTTAATTTCTCAGATAAAATAGCAAAATTGAAATCAATTAGAAAGAGATGGATAGAAAAATTATGTTTTGATGATAGGTATTATATATAAATAGTCAAAAATAAATATATCCATCAAATAACATAACAATTAAACATTTTAAGAAAAATATAAATGACTCAGAAGGAAAAAATCTATAATATTGGAGGATCTCAATTTGTCACTTTGAGACTGAGATTGAATGAAAGAAAAGGAGAAAGAGGTAAACAATATGAATGAATTTTTGAAAGTTAGAAATTATAGGCCTCTGGAAATGATTGAATGAGAATGGAAATAATATATATTTACCACGTTTGTACATCACATCTTTCCTTAATTTGACCATGAATTAGGGCATAAAACCTTCCAAAAAAACCTGAGAAATATTAAGTATATATTTTCAGATAACATTGTAATAAATCATATTCAGAGATATGCTGAAGAAAACTTGTAGTGTGATGGAATACTATTTTCTGAATTAATAAATCCAATCATGTAGTAAATCTTTTTCTTTTCTTTTGTTTTGGATACAATATCTAGGATTTTGTTGATTTTGTAGGATTTGTTTGATTTCTACCAATTTAGTTAGTGAGATTTTCTGCAATTTATTTAGTCCTGGAGAGTTGCTTGAGGAATTCTTAGAAAATAACTTATCCATGCTCAAATTGCTAGAGACAGGATTTGAAAAGTAACATTGTTGATAATATGGGGTTTTTGCCTTTTATTTTCATCACAGAAATTTCTAAAAGTATCTGGCTCTACTATTCAAATAGAACACTCTTGTAGCAAAGAAGCTGAAAAAAGAATAAAAAGAAAAGAAAATCATCTGATATGATGAGTACATCTGAAAAGTATGGGAACATTCTTCCCTCTTTGCCAAAACAACAACAACAACAATTCTTTGAAATTCTCTACAGGGTAACTTATTTAAGGAATTGATGCCATTGATGATTGATTCATTTAAGAAAATATAAAAGGAAAATTCAAAAATAATACAATTTTTTTTCTTCCATAGGGGAATGATACAAGGACTCAGTTGAAAACTTAGAGGATTACATTGCAGCAATCTGGGACTTGGATTCTCTAGAATTTGATATGTAATTTTGTCTCTTCCTGGGTTTCCTTTAGATATTTGTATACGCATATATATTTAAGTCTAAACATAAATTTAAAAAAAACCATTTGCATATACAGAGCAGAAAAGAAAATAAAGAGGATTCCTTATGAAACAATAAATCTCTATTTTTTACCACCTTTAAAGTATATAAGGTATTCCATATAAGAAATATATAGGAGACTTGTAGGGCAGAACCAAGATACTAGGGTACAAGCTAGCAAGCTCTCAGAGCTTTTCCCTACACAACACTAAATGAAACCTCTGCACAGACATTAAATTTACAGATCCCTCCAGAAAAAGACAAGCTCCAAAGGCATGTTCAATTGTAGACATCAAAGGGGAAGTAAAGCCCACCTAGGCTGGAGAGCAGAAAAGTTAGGGGGAGGCTTTTAGTCACATTGTAGTTCAGGTTTCAATAGCTTGACAATAGCATAAGTTCTGGAAACTATATAACACAGAGGGCTTAACCCCAAATAAAGTTTGAGCCCTAGGAACAATGGGGAAAAAGAGGGGACTAGGTTGAGAACAACCTACCATACAGGCAGAACCTAGATATAAAGGAGGACACAAACCTCGACAAAGGAAATGCATAAACTGCATAGGAAACATCTTGGCCACTGACAAGCCAGGGATCACACCCCAGCCCCAGCATAAAAAGTTTGGGTCTATACTCGCTAAACCCCAGGATTAGAGCTCAGACAATCAAGATGAGCAAAAAGCTAAAAGAGCACTCACTACTGAAAAAAATAAAACTTTGAGGATAAAGAAGAAGAAAACAGTGAAAAATTACCTCACATCAGAAGAAGAAAACAGTGAAAAATTACCTATGGGAAAGACTCAAAAGACTGGAATTTGGCTCAAATCCAAAAGCTCATAGAAGATCTTTAAAAAGAATTTAAACACCAAAGAAGAGAGGAAGAAGAGTCATGCAGGCAAAATTTTGGAAAATTGACCAAAGAAACTGACTCCTTTAAAAGTTAAAATAGCCAACTGGAAAAACAATGTAACTCTTTAAAAAATAAAATTGGCCAACCATAATAGGAATGCAACTCAGTAAAGAGTAAAATTAATCAACTGGAAAGGGAAACATAGAAGTTAACTGAAGAAAATAAAATAAAATAAATTAGAATTGGACAAATAGAAACCAACGATACGTATGAGACTACAAGATTCCATCAAATTAAAAAGTATGAAAAAATTTAAGAAAATATAAAATAGCTTTTTAGGAAAATAGATCAAGGAGAGATGATTCATGAAAAGAGATCTAGAAGAGATAATTCATGAATTATTGAGCAAGCAAAAAGCCTAGATCATAAAAAGAAACTGAAAAACAGATTCTTTTGAATTGAAAGAATACACAGAACTCCTCCAGAAAAAGACTTCAGGATAAAAACTCCAAGGGCTTTCATAGCCAAATTTCAGAATTCTGAAATAAAGGAGAAATAATGCAAGCAACAAAAAAGAAGCACTTTAAATACAAAGGAAACAACACAATCAGACTTACTCAGGACTTTTCAGTTTCAACACTGAAGGATCTGAGGACCTGGAATATGAGATATTGGAGAGCAGAAGACCTTGAATTACAACCAAGATTTTACCACCCTGCAAATTCAGTATGTTCTGTCAGGGAAAAATGAATGTTCAGTGAAATAGAGGACTTTCAAAATTTCCTGATAAAAAAGACCAGAACTGAACAAAGAATTAAATCTCCAAATACAAGACTAAAGAGATACATAAAAAAGGCAAATATAACGGGGGAAAAATAAAAATGTTAGGTAAGAGCATCAAATTGTATACAACCCAATAAAAGAATATATGTTTGTAACTCATGAGAATTGTATTTCTCTTAAGATACTTTAAGGGTTGACTATAATTGAAGATAATGGATTTAGAGGATATGGGTATGGCTGATTCTTGTCTTTCTATTGATGAGGATCAAGATAACATCACTAAGTTTGAGATAAATAACTCAGATGAAAAGCTGGGGTGTTTACTCCAAACTTATGTGTCTCAGAAACCTTTGATCTACTTTAAATCTGTCTTTTAAGGCTCAGTACTTTAAAAAAATAATTAATTTATTTTCATCCATATGCACATCTATATTTTAGTTACAAAATTTCCTTCCACCCTCCCTTCCCACTTCCCTCCCCTCAGTGGTAGTCAGGTTAGTATTGTACAGCTCAGCCCTTTAGCTGATGAGGGTATTCTATGGTGATGGGCCAGAGTCACTATTTTGCTTTCCTTACAATCAGTTTTAAAGTTCTTAAGAGAGACCTTTGGAGTGTCCCAGGACTTAAAGCATTTACAGACTCTATAGTTAATTAAAACAAAAGTGATTTTAGGGGCAGAGGGTGGACCTCAACATCCCTCTCTCAGAACTAGAAAAATCTAGCCACAAAATTAACAAGAAGAAAGTTAAGAAAGTGAATATAATCTTAGAAAACTTAGAATAGATCCCTGGAGAAAACTTAATGGGGATAGAAAAGAACATTTTTTTTCTCTGTAGTACATGACACCTATAACAAAATTGAACATGTACTAGAGCATAAAAATCTTATAATCAAATGCAGAAAGGTAGAAAAAATAAATACATACTTTTCAGATCATGATACATAAAAAAATTACATGTAATAAAGGGTCATGGAAAGATAAACCAAAAATTAATTGCAAACTAAATAACAATTTTAAAGAATGAATGGATCAAACAACAAATCACAGAAATAATCAATAATTGCATCCAAGAAAATGATAACAATAAGACATCATACTAAAATTTATGGGATGCAGGTAAGGCAGTTTTGAGGGGAAATTTTATATTTCTAATTGCTATATGAATAAAAGAGAAAAAGGGGAGATCAATGATTTGTATATGCAACTAAGAAAAAGCTAGAAAAAGAACAAATTAAAAATCCCCAATTAAATACCAAGTTAGAAATTCTGAAAATCAAGGGGGAGATTAATAAAACTGAAAGCAAGAAAAGCATTGACCTAATAAACAAAACTAAGAGTTGGTTTTATGAAAAAATAAACCTGGTTAAACTGATTAAAAAATAAGATAACCAAAATATCAATATAAAAAATGAAAAAAGTTTAACTCACTACCACTGAGGAGGAAATTAAAGAGATGATTTGGAGCTATTTTGCCAAAATGTATGCCAATAAATTTGACAACCTGAGTGAAATGGATGGATATTTACAAAAATATAAACTGCCCAACTAACAGAAAGAGAAAAAGCAATACTTAAATAATAGATAAATAAAGAATAACATCACAAAAAGAAATTGAAACAACCAACAATAATCTCCCCCCCCCAAATCTCATTATAGACCAATTTCCTTAATGAATATTGATGCAAGCATCTTAAATAAAATTTCACAAAGAGTAGTAATCTAGGATAATATACCATGATCAGATAGGATTTATACCATTTAGGCAGGGATGGTTCAATATTCAAAAAACACTCCACATAATTGAACATATCTATAATAAAACCAACAGAAATTATATGATTATCTCAATAAATGCCGAAAAAGTCTCTGACAAAATACAGCATCCATTTCTATTAAAGACACTAGATAGTATAGAGATAAATTGAATTTTCCTCAAAAGAATAAGGAACATCTATCTAAAAGATCATCAAATATTATATATTTTAGGTATCAACTAGGAGCATTTCCAATAAGATCAGTAGTGAAACAGGAATGCCTATTTTCATCAATATAATATTGGAAATCAGATTAAGCAATAAGAGAACAAAAAAGAAATTGAAGAAAGCAGAATTGGCAATGAGGAAGCAAAACTTTCACTCTTTAAAAATGGTATGATGGTATATTTGGAGAAGCTGTGAAAATTATCTAAAAAACACAAATTCAGCAAAGTAGCAGGATATAAAATAAACCCATATAAATCATCAGCATTCCTATTTATGAACAACAGAGCCCAAGAGTAAGAGATAGAAAGAAAAATTGCATTTAAAATAACTGTAGGCAATATTAAATACTTGGGAATCTACCTCCCAAAACAAACTCAGAGACTGTATTAACAGAATTTCAAAGCACTTCTCACACAAATAAAGTCATATCTAAACAACCGGAAGAAAGGCAATTTTTCATGATAAAAATGACACCTACCCAAATTTTATTACTTATTCAGTGCCATATTAATCAAACTTCCAAATAACTATTTCAGCAGAGTATCAAAATTCACCTGGAGTAACAAAAGATCAAGAATAGCAAGGGAACTGATGAAAAAAAAATGCAAAGGAAGGTGACCTAGTACTATCAGATCTAAAACTATACTATTAGATGGCAGTCATCAAAGCTGACACTAGTTAAACAATAGAATAATGGGGGACAACTAGGTGGCGCAGTGGATAGAGCACTGGCCCTAGAGTCAGCAGTACCTGAGTTCAAATCTAGCGTCAGACACCTAATAATGAGACCTTTGACAAGTCACTCTTTAGCCTATTGCCTTAAATAAATAAAATTTAAAAATAAAAAAAAATAATGAATCAGTAGATTAAAATTGGTTTCAAAGAAACAGCAGTAATGACTACAGTAATTATTTTTTTTTTGACAAACTCAAAGACATGAACTTCTGAGATAGGAACTTAATTTTTGACAAAAATTTTTTGGAAAACTGGAAATAGTATGACAAAAACTAGGCATAGACCCACATCTCACATCCTATACCAAAATACAGGCAAAATGGGTACAGGATTTAGATGTAAAGTGTGAAGTCATAGACCAATTAAGAAATCAGCAAATATTCTTATCTATCAGATCTATGGAAATGGGAGAAATTTATGAACAATCAGGAAATAGAGTATATTACGAATTACAAAATGGATGATTTTGACTATTAAATTAAAAAGAAGTTTTACCCTAATATAACCAATGCTGACAAAATTGGAAGGAAAACAGAAAACTGGGAAACAATTTTCACAGCTAGGGGTTCTGTTAAAGGTCTCATTTTTAACATATATAGAGAATTACATCAAATTTATAAGACTTAGAAGTCATTCCCTAATTGATAAATGGTCAAAGGCTATGAACAGAAAATTTTCAAATGAAGAAATTAAAACTATATATATATATATATATATATATATATATTCAAATGAAAAAATTCTATAAATCATTACTGATTAGAGAAATGCAAATTAAAACTATGAGGTTCCATCTCACAAGTATCAGACTGACCAGAATGAAAAACTGGGAAAATGTTCAATCTTGGAGAGGTTGTGGGAAGATTGGGACATTAATGCATAGCTGGTGGGGTTATGAACTAATCCAACCAGTCTGGAGAGCAATATGGAACTACACCCAAAATGAAATAAAAATTGATCATACCCAATATTAAGTCTATATCAACCAATACTAAGCCTATATCCAGAAGAAATAAAACAAAAAACGGAAAGGTCCTACATGTTCCAAAATACTGATAGCAACTCTTTTTCCTGAAAGAACTGTAACAAGTTACAGCATATGAATTTTATGGAGTACTATTGTTCTATAAGAAACCGTAAATGGTTGGACACCAGAGAAGCATGGGATGAATTACAGGAACTGATAGTGAAAGGAGCAGAACCAAAAGAACATTGTATAAATCAATACCATTGTGAGCTGATTAAGATCAATGTAGCTCCTCTCAGTAGCTCAGAAGAGCTAGGAAAACCCTAGGAAACAGACTATGGTCCTTAATTGCTTCCATCCAGAGGAATTAAAACAGCAAAACAAAAAACCCCTACAGAAACTGAATGAACACTACATTCACTTTTTTAAAAAATTTCTCTTATGTATTTTTTCCTAGCTCATAGTTTTCTTTCTTTTTTCTTAATCCTATTTCCTCATGCCAAAAATCACAAATCTGTAAACATGTTAGACACAAATGTGTATGTACAGTATTCACTAATTGCTGCTTGGTGGAGAGGGGTGGGAAGAGACTTAAACTTAAAAATAAGCAAATGAATGTGGATGAATTTTGAAAAACTCATAAAATGTATTTGGAAAAATAAATATATATATATATATATATGTATCAAGTAGATAAGAAATTTGAAAGAGTACTTTCAAAACTATCCTGTTTGTACTTTCAACTTAGCTTTTTTCAGTTCTCTCTGAGGCATTAAAAACATGTTTTAATAACCCTATTTTGAGCATTATTATTGCAAAACAAGCCCTCTTCCCCACCCCACCCCCTACCTCCCTGGTTAACCAAGTGAAGGGAAGGTGAATCCATTGAAATATGCAAAGTCAAACAAAATGAATCCACATAGTGGCTATGCTAAAAGTAGATCATATACATACATGCACACACACACACAAACACACACACACACACACACACACACACACAGAGGATACACACTCTGGTTCTGTTCTGTGCCTTAGATATTCTATTTCTTCCCCTATTGCTTTCTTACCTGGATATTTCTCAGCTCTATGTTCTTTTCTATCATTTTGTGCATGCCTGGACCAGGCTAATATGTTATAAAATGCCAAGACAAAAATGACTATATTTTTGACTTTACTTTTTTATGCTCTTGACTTTTCTACCTCCCTCCTCTTTTATTCTGATACCATTATTGTAATGAGCAACTAGATGGTGCAGTGCCCTAAAGTAAAGAAGATTTAAGTTAAATCTGTCCTGTAAAACTAGTTATTTTGACCTGGACAAGTCATTATATCTCAGCTTCCTCAACTATAAAATGAGACTAATAACAACAACTATCTAACAGATATTTTGTGCAGAGTAAAATAGTTTATATTGGTCATGGTGTTTTATAAACACCTCTTCTCTTCCCCTATTCCTGTTTATGTGTAAGATCCTAGAGTATAAGAAGTACTTTTTTAACTTTTATGTGTATTTCTTAGTAAAGCATCTGAAATATAGAATATGCTCTATCATCTTTCTGTCTCTTTTATATGTGTCTGGGACTGTGGTAAATGTTTTACACTAATTATTTCACAAGATCTTCATCACAGTTCTGGGGGGGTATGAGGGAGGTGCTATTATTATGTCTATTTTACAAATGGAGAAACTGAGACAGAGGTTAAAGTAACTTGCCTAGGGTTGCAGAGCAAATAAATGTCTGAGACTGGATTTGAACTTATATTTTCCTAACTTCATTTTCATTACTCTCTCCTCTGCTTAGTTGCACTTTGAAGAAAGGGTACCCTCTTCTACACTAGTTCCTTCCTCTTCCCCTTCCTTTTGTTTTTAGGTTTTTTTTTCCAAGGCAATGGGGTTAAGTGGCTTGCCCAAGACCACACAGCTAGGTAATTACTAAGTGTCTGAGGCCAGATTTGAACTCAAGTACTCCTGACTCCAGGGCTGGTGCTCTATCCACTGGTCCACCTAACCAGACCTCCCCTTCTTTTTTTAATTTTACCATCATGATCAGGAATTTTCTTTCCTATTGACTATTTTCTTCCTTGGGTTATACCCCTTCCCCCTTTCCCAATTGTTTCCCAGTTGAGTCAGATGTATCTCTTCATTGAAATATATGTATGTATGTGTATCTGTTCTACCCTTCTGTATAAATCACAGATAAGAGAGAAGTTTATCTGATGCTCAATCCCTCCACCCTTTCCTCCATGTCTCCTTTTTCTCACTCTTCTCAAGTGTAAGAAATAGCAATTTCTACCCCCTTTTTTCTCCTTTCAACACTAATGTATCGCTTCTTTGAACCTATCATTTTCTAAGAACAAAATTAGAGTATATATATTCATGGTGTCTGTTTCCTTAATTTCTTTCATACACTTTGAAAATAAAAAGCTTCTAAAAGAATACTAGTTTCTTCTCTAGTTTTAGAATGTTGGCACTAAATCATCACCCAGTTCCTTCCAATTAATCAAATGAATTTTCACTCCTGTGTGTTCTGGATTTACATTTCAAAGTTGGACTACTTTCTGAATAGTTGCATTCTATTCTTCTTTATACAAAAGCTCTGGGTTTTGGTAAAGATATTCTTGGGATTATTTTTCCCTTTTGATGTTCATTTCAGGAAATAAAATGGATTTTTTCCCCTACCTTTTCACTATGCTCTGGTTCTAATACATTTGTACAGTATTCACTTGTAATTTCCCAAAAATAATGTCCAATTTTTAAAAATCACATTTTAAATCATTAAATTTTAAATCATTAAATCATTTAAAATCATATTTAATCATTTTTAAATCATATTTTCTTCATGGAGTTCAATGATTTTACATTATCCATCCTTGATCTGTCTTACCAGTTGAGTCAAACTTCCCTAATGCTGTCAAGAATATCCCAAATCTGTTTCCCAGATTTGAAAATTTAGTATCATTCTTAACTCCTTGCTTTCACTAAAAGCTTCTCTTTTTTGTCTTTTTTAACATCTTTCACATAAGTCCTCTTCTATCCTTGCTGGTACAAGTCCTGCCTGTTCTATTGGAAGAACCTGTTGATTAATCTACTTGCTGCAAGTCTCTCCCTTCTCCAATTCATCTTCCATTCCACTGTGAAAGTGATGCTCCTAAAGGACAAGTTTAATTTTATTATCATTCTACATCATATGCTGTGGTGGCTCCCTGTCACCTCCAGGAACAAAAACAAAACCCTTTCATTGTCATTCAAAGTCCTGCCCCATTCTTCTAGTCATTTGACATCATCATATACCTCTGGTCCAAGGACATTATTCTCTTTGCTTTTTCTCACATAAGAATTTTCATTTCCTCCATCCAGATGTCTTCATTAACTGTGTCCCATGTATGGAATTTTCTTCCTCTTTTTCACAGTTGCCAGGCTTTCCAAACTCCTTTCAGATCCCTGTTAAAATATCACCTTCTACTAGAAGACTTTCCAAATCACTCAATTCTAGTGCCTTCCTTCTGTTGATTATTTCTCATTTCTTATAAGTATAGCTTGTTTTTATATAATTATTTTCATATTGTCTCACCTAATAGATTATGAGCTTCTCAAGAGAAGGACTATTCTACTTTTTTGGTTTTGTTTTGATTTTTGTTATCCTAGGTAGCTACCACAGAGTATGGACTTAATGTTTATTGCTTGACTTACTAATGTAGATGATTTTATCTGATAGCTTATATTTTTTAATATTTTTTTCAATATTTTCATTTTGTTCTATAATCTCTTGCCATATCATGATTCCTGCTTCTAATATTCTAATGTTCCATTTCTTAGGTTAAAGTATATAATGCTATCTTCTAAACTATTTTGCCTCAGAATTCTTTTCAACAAAGCACTTATTTCATTCTTTTTATTATCTTGCTTTATTTCTTCTAGGTATCCATGTAATTTTTGTGGGAAATGATTTTCTTTTGCATTTAAATCTTTGCTTACAGATATTATAGAATTTGATTTGCAATAAATTGTGATATCGGATGGTATTTTTTTACTGACTCATTCATCTTTTCTATTTTCCTTAATTTAGGCCTTTGAACCAAGACATAAGCAGAGGATTTGAGATGTGTTACAGGGAAGAGTATTATTTTTTAATTGATATTTTATTTTTCCAAATATCCAATATGAAAATTTTTTCAACATTCATTCATATGTTTATGTATATTTTTAAGTTACAAAATTTCCTTCCACCTTTTCTTCCCACCCCCCACCCCTCAGGGGTGAACAGTCAGCTTAGATTGTGCAAACATATTTTTAATAAACAGGTTTCCAGATTAGTTATTTGGTATGAGAAATTAGGATTAAGGGAAGAGATACATAAGAATTAAGTGTTCATCAGATTCTGAAGAAATTGTGTTTTCTTTTGTTTTCACTTTTTTCTTCTGGATGAGGATAGTATTGTCCAAAGCCGATCTTACATGGTTGTCTTAGCTGTCTGAAGTACTGAGAGGAGCTGCTTCCATGAAGATTGATCATCTCACAATGTAGTTAACATGTACATTGTTTTCTTGATTCTACTTCCTTCACTCAGCATCAGATTCCATAAGTCATTCCAAGCTTCTTTAGAGTCTGACCATTTATGGTTTCTTATTGAGCAATAGTATTCCATAGTGTTCATATACCATAACTTGCTTAGCCAGTCCCCAATTTTTGGACTACCCCTTAATTTCCAATTCTTTGACGTTACACACAGAGTTGCTATGAATATTTTGGAACATGTGAGTCTTTACCTTTTTTATAATTTCTTCTGGATACAGACTTCGAAATGGAATTGCTGGATCAAAGGGTAAGAACAATTTTATTGATCTTTGGGCATAGTTCTATATTATTTTCCAGAATGGTTGGATCCATTCACAACTCTACCAGAAATGCATAAATGTTCCTTTTACAATCTCTCCAGCATTGATCATTTTCCCTTTTACTCATCTTGGCCAATCTGACAGGTGTGAGGTGATACCTCATAGTTTTTATATGCCTTTTTCTAATCAATGATGATTTGGAACATTTTTTTCATATGATTATATATAGCCTTAATTTCTTCATTTGAAAACTGTCTATTCATATCCTTTGACCATTCATCAATTGGAAATGACTTGTAACCTTATAAATTTGATGCAGTTCTCTATATATTTTAGAAATGAGACCTTTATCAGAACTCCTAGTTGTAAAGATTGCTTCCCAGCTTTATACTTTCCTTCTAATTTTGGCAGTATTGATTTTATTAGTACGACCACTTTTTAATTTAATATACTCAAAATCAATCATTTTGTAATTTATAATGTAGGAAAAGTATTATTGTTCATAAGCCTGGGATCACCAATTCATTTCAGTAGCTTATTGGACATATGAGGTGTAAATATTCAGGAAGGAATACATAAGAACAGAACCAATGAATAAAGAAAGGAATAGCAAAGGCCTCAAAACGGAGAAATTTCTTTACCTTACTGTCTCCTATTCAATGTTTGGTACAAGAAAAAAGCTCTATTAGCTATACTCAGAGAAAGAATGGTAAGACAGAGTTAAGCTTACTAGTTTTGGAAAATTATATGATCAGTCAAAAGGTCAATCAGTCAAGGATTTATTAAGAACTTACTATATATCAAGTAACATGCTAAGTAATGAAGATGTAAGAAAGGTAAAATATGTTCACTTTATCTTATGAGCTTTTGTTCGAATGAGAGAGACTAGAGATGGCATACCATGTGTATGTAATAGCAGGTAGCCCAGTCTACCTGTGTAAATTGTATAGAAGGGAGTAAGTTCAATAAGATTAATAAGGTGGAAAGGGACTAGGAAGTGAAGGGACTTTAATGACAGAGTATATTTATATGTGCTACTATAAAAAGTGAGTGAAGGGAAGTAGGGTACCTTGGTTAGACCTATAGGGAAATTACTTTGACAGTTGAGACATTTCTTCATTTGTCAAAAACCTTCTCTCATTCTGGACTTCTTTGTCCTGTTCAGAGGAACTTATTTTTGGATTTATTCAACTTCTTCATCAACCCCTTATGTTAGGTACTTTAGCTCTTCCCACACCTTTTGCCTTTCTCTTGTGTATTCTTCTCCTCTTATTTTCCCTTTGGCTTTCATGTTTTTTGACAAGGAAACAGACTATCATACCATGTATTCCTCACTTTAAAACAGAGCCTGTCTTTAGCAGGAATGTACCTATATTGACAATTGACTACTTCAGCTGAGAGATGAAGCAGGGTGACCCATTTGAGGAATAATGTAGTAGTCTTGTGTGGTTATATCCAATAATTTGTGACCTCATTTGGGGTTTTCTTAGCAAAGATACTGGTGTAGTTCACCATTTCCTTCTCTAACTTATTTGACAAATGAGGAAACTGAAGAAAACAGAGTTGAGTCTTTCCCAGGGTCACATAGCTAGTAAGTATTTGAGGCTGAATTGAACTCTAGAAGGTGAGTCTTCCTGACTTCAGGTTCAGGACTCTAGTCAATGTATCACCTAGCTTGACATTGTAGTTATTTACAGGAATAATAATCAAGGTCTGAATAGAGGTGATTACTAGAAGATTCTGGGAAGATAGCAGAAGAGGTAAAAATAAAATTCAACTCTCCAGATTTCCTTCACAAACATGAGAAATAGTGCATCAGGATGAGCATAGAATTGCAATACTAAACAAAAGTTGGGACTGAATGGTAGTACTTCTGGGGAAAATGGAGAAGATCAAAAGAAAGATCCCAAAATAGAGGTTCAACAATAATGAAGTATAAACACCTCTAGACTTGCTCCACTGAAACAAGTGAAAATCCTGGAGTGGGGTGGTTGGGAGGTAGCCTCAGCCTCAGACATAGGAATTATCACCTCCTGGACTGTGTGGAGAGTCAGGCATCTGATTTGAGGAACAGTGTAAGAACTTTACTGAGAGGGGATACTATGCCTAGCTGTGCTGCCCAGATATAGTCCCAGGAAGGGAGGAACCAGTGCATATTTTCAGGGAGTATAGAAGAAGTGGCATTGGGATGCTCTTGGCTGTGAATGCTTACAGGAGAGCAGAAAGTCATAGACATTGGAGGGTTTTGGGGGAATAGGTCATTTCCAGCATATTATGCTAGAGGGACCCTAGCTGCGGCTTAAAGAGGGAAAGGGATATAGAGGTTGGACTTAGGATGAAGTTCAAAAAAAAAACAATAAGAAAAACATAAAGCCAGATGCATCATCTCCCACACCCCAGAACTAGAAGCAAATATAACAACAAGCTGCTAGAAATAAAAATAAATAAATTAAAAAATGATCAAGTAAAGGAGAAAGAACTCAATCACAGACAGTCACCATGGCAATCGAAAAGACCAGGGTTTGTCTTCATAGGAGGATACTAAGCAGAAAAAAAGCTTTCCTACCCAGTTTCCTACCCCAAAGTAATTAATAGAACTAAAAAGATAACTTCAAAAATCAAAGAAGAGAGATTGAGGAAAAATTAAAAAAGAACAATTCAGAAAAACCAAGATTATAGAAAGTCATCCTAAAATTAAGACCCTTAATACCTTAGAGTTAAAATAGCATAACAACAAGATAAGCAAAAATAGCTTAGACATGAAGTTTATTCCTCTGGGATTTACCGGCCACCATTAGGTAATGGAGACCATCTAAGAATGATCTTCCCAAACAGAAGAAATTCAGGAGACTATACATCAATAAGGGGAGGAGAACAAAATATACACAGCAAGAGTAGACAAAAACTTGCCTGTGGGTCATTCTATTATTTGATCTCAGAGAAACATCCTTTCACAATGCTATTTTTCTTGAGGGCCATAGCATTTTTTTTAATGAGTTTAAGTACCAGGAGGGCAGTGTGAGTACTTGCTTTTGAAGTCCAAAGGTGGACTGAATTCTTTCTTGATTTAAGGAGAGCCAAACAAGATTTTCCTTTCAGATTATAAAAGGATTAAACAGGGCAGGAAACAATTCCTTTCAAGGTCTAAGGAGGACAAATTCCATTCATCATGATAGCTAAGACAACATAAGCTTTTTCTTTCAGGTTTTTTTGCAAGGCAATGGGGTTAAGTGGGTTGCCCAAGGCCACACAGCTAGGTTATTATTCTGAGGCCAGATCTGAACTAAGGTACTCCTGACTCCAGGGCCAGTGCTCTATTCACTGTGCAATCTAGCTACCCCAAAAATACAAATCTTAATAAAGCATAAACTTATAGTAATTTTTATATTTTTAACAAAAGAAAGTCAAACAATTAGAAAAGAAGATTCAGAATATTAAGGAAGAAAACAACTCCTTGAAAATTAGAGCTGGGCAAGAGGAAGTCAATGTAGTTATAAGAGACCAAGAAATAATAAAATGAAATATAAAGAATAAAAAATTGAATAGAATGTGAACATCTCATAAGAAAAAACAACTAATCTCAAGAACAGATAACAAAGAAAACAAAAGAATGAATAGAATATTTAAAAGAGACAGTAAAAAAGAATATCAAAATAACAATCCAAGATATAATTAAAGCCCACAGTTAGTTTTTTGTTTTTGCAAGGCAATGGGGTTAAGTGACTTGCCGAAGGTCACGCAACTATGTAATTATCAAGTGTCTGAGGTCAAATTTGAACTCAGGTCCTCCTAACTGCAGGGCCAGTGCTCTATCCACTGCACCACCTAGCTGCCCATATCCAAGAAATAATTAAAGATAATTGTCCTGACATATTAGAACAAGAGGGGAAAATAGAAATAGAAAAAATTCACCAATTACCACCTAAAAGAGATCATAGAAGGAAAGGAATATAATAACCAAATTTCAAAGCCAGCAGCTTAAGGAGAAAACATTTTGAGTAACAAGAACAACCCACGCACTTCAAATATGATAGAGCCACAATCAGAATTACACAAGACCTAACAGTAGCTACATTAAAATATTGCAGGTCTTGGAAAACTATATATTGAAGAGGAAAATAACTGAGGTTACAGATGAAAATATCATACCCAACAAAGTTAAATATAATTCTGGTTGAAAAAAGAAGGCCATACAATTAATTGCCAGACTTTCATGATTAATTGCAGCCTTCTTAGGTGTAAAGGAGGGGAAAATGAAGCAAAAAAAGTGCAAAGCAGGGAACAAAAGAAAACTTACAAAGAAGCAAAGTAAAAATGGACAATTTTGTACATTATATGCGATATTAATTATGTTGGTTTTCCTGAAATGAAAATTTATTGCTTTATATTTTGAATTCTCTTATATTCTGCTGTGCACATGATGATATTTTTTCTTAGTTTATATTTTAGTTTAAAATATATGAAAAAGGAAAAGTAAAAAAATGTGATTTATTTATGTATATAGAAAAGGATATATTCTAGAAATGTTATAAAAGTAAAATCTTACAGGACTGAAAACAGATTCTATATGTGGGTTGTAAGTTTTCAATGATGACAGCAGTGTTGCAGACCTGAATGGGTAGCTGAGAATCTCTTTTCATACTTCCAAATCAGTGAAGTCCTTTAATAGAGCTCACTCAGACAGCTTTCTATCATCTCTCTTCTATCTCTAAACATTGATTTCTCCATAGTTACTGGTCCCTGCTCTGCTTATAAACTACTCATTTCTCTCTATTCATTAAAAAAAGCAACTAGGAAAAAAAAACTAAAAAAAACCCAACTAGAACTTAACTTGAAAAAAACTTGGGGAAAGACTAACAGACTGTCTTCAGTGGGGGTGGAGGTAGGGGAGGGAAGTGAGTTTAGGGGAAAAATTATAAAATCAATTAATAAATAAATAATTAAAAACAAAAACTTGGGGGAAAAAACTCACTTGGATTTATCCTTGCTATTATTCTATAGCCTTTCATACTGTTGATCACCTGTTGTTTCTGTATATCCCTAGTTTCTACATTTTCATATCCTAGTTCTCTCTTGGCTCTCTTTCTCCTGTATGAGTATTCATTTTTTAAATTTGGTTTTTGCAAGGCAATGGGGTTAAGTGACTTGCCAACAGTCACACAGCCAGGTCATTACTAAATGTCTGAGACCAGATTTGAAGTCAAATTTTGACTCCAAGGCCTGTGCTCTATCTTCTGCTCTAGCTAGCTGCCCCCTGGAGTATTTATTTTTAATCTCCTTTGCAAGTT
Organism: Macrotis lagotis; assembly: GCF_037893015.1. Classification (NCBI taxonomy): domain Eukaryota; kingdom Metazoa; phylum Chordata; class Mammalia; order Peramelemorphia; family Peramelidae; genus Macrotis; species Macrotis lagotis. The sequence goes on from NC_133666.1 coordinate 388,644,451, forward strand.
CTTAGTCCAGATTACTCTCATTATATCTAGAAGGTACTTGAACCCAAGGGCAATGATGAAATCACCAATTTAAAAAACAGAGAGGAAAGAAAAAGGACCTGGAATAAACCCTTCAAGGATGTACAGATTATGACCTTATAAGAAAACTGAGGAGTGGCTAGTCAGGTAGGGATAGTACCAAGAAAAACAGTACCATGAAAATATAAAGTAAAGGAAACATCATGAAAATTCAGAAATGAATATATATATATAGTGATCCACATTATCAAAGGCTACAAAGAGATCAAAAATGATTGGGATTAAGAAAATGACGCAAAATTTGGTATTTGGGAGTCATTGATAATTTTGGAAAAAATAAATTGCTTTGAATGATGAATTGAGAGGCCAGATTTTAGAGGGTTCAAAATCAAGTAAACATAGATAAAATGAAGACTCTGCTTGTGGATGATCCCCCCCCCACACACACACACACACCAGGAGTTTAATAAAGAATGGCAGGAGAAATATAGGATGATTGCTAGTGGGGAATGTTGGATCAATTTGTGATTTGTTTTTAAGAATTGGGGGAGCACCTTTATTTATTTATTTATTTATTGGCATCACAGATTGAGCCAATAGATAGAATACTTTGAAAATTAGAATGGGAGTAATATGATGGAGAAAATAGTAAAGGATGGGATCATATGTACACATTGAGAAATTTCCCTCAGCAAAGGGAAAAGCCACTGTTTCATGCAATATGTGAAAGAGGAAAATGTATAGAGATATTTGAGTTATGTTAGAACTTAGGTCACTGCATGATACAGTCATGTGGTTTAGTCTTAGTTATTTTTATATCTTTCACAATGCCTGGCAAAATGGAAAGTGTAACGTAACTCATCTTTTCCAAACTCCTTATTTTATAGAAGAAACTGAAGTGAGGTCTAAAAACAGTGCAATGATTTATCCTAGGAAATTTAGTTGGTAGGAAGTGAAACCATGATTTGAATCTGGTCCTCTTACTTAAAATACAGTCCAGTTTTCTCTATAAGATGCATGCTGTCTCTCGATTTGTGTCTTTTCTGCAGGTAACTATTTACATTAGAGAGCAAAATATTCTTTAATTAGTGCCTTCATTGCATTTGTAAACAGGTTATAGTTAGAATCATGAGGGACTTACAAGTCATGTTATAATTCAAGAAAATGAAAAATAAAAGTCAAAATCTCAGGTATTTAACAGTCAGAGTGTGTCTATAAAAGAGTTCCAAAGTAAACTCATTTGTGGCCAAAGAATGGACTTTACCTCCTGTGACATTTTGTACTCATTGTTGTAGCTATTGATCGGACTGCAATCCATATTGATCACACACACAGACAAAATGAATAGCTAGACCATTCTGTGGTCCACTTCCCTCTTTGATGACATTTAAATATTGATTTTTTAACCTTATTGTTACTTATGATCAAGTCAATGATAATTTATTAAATTAACAATGTTTCTAGTATATTCATTTTTCCCAATAGAAGAATAAGACCATTGAAATTTTACTATTTCTATGTCATGTGTAATGTATGGTATAAGGTGACAAGAACACACTAATAGTTGTCATTATCCTCTATACCTTCTTAGCAGAGTAAGAAAATCTGTTGACATTTTAGCCTGCAGCCAGGAAAAATGCTTCAAGACACATTGAAGATAAATCACCTGTAAGAGCAAGGATCAATTGATGGCAACAGAATGCCTTATCTTCTATATTATCATGAGCCCCCTCATTAAACATGCTGGGAGGGAGCACTACAATGCCAGCAAGTCATGACAGATCATGTAGCTTCTATATCTGACTGTTCAGAACCTTGGGCTGCTGTGGAAGTAGGAGAATATCCCTACCAGCGACAGTGTGTAAGGAAATGCATCATAATATCTTGTTATCAGATTCTAACTTAAGGGGGGTGGTGGTGGTGAAAAACTGATCTCTCTTCCTTTGGTAGATAGCACAGAGAAGCAATGCATTTATCATTTGCCTTTTAAAAAGAAACACCATGTAGCATAGAGCATCAAGAGAATGCTGACTCAGGAAGAGTTGGGTTCAAGTCCTACAATTAATTTTCACTTGAGATGAAAATATAGGTAAACTACTTAATTTCTCTAAGTCTCAGTTCACCAACCTGTAGAATGGGGATAATATCTGTTGTACAAACTTCACAGGATTGGGGGAAGACTTAAATAAGAAGAGTGCTGTAAATTTGGTGGTATTCTGATATAAAGTACTTGGAAGCAGTTAGCTAACAGTAGATAGAAGGCTGGTCCTGGGGCCAGGAAGATTCATCTTCCTAAGTTCAAATATGACTTCAGACAGTTATTAGCTGTGTGACTCTGAACAAGTCACTTAACCCTATTTGTCTCAGGAAAATGAGCTGGAGAAGGAAACAACAGATTACTCCAAAGCAAATTCCTCAAAGGGCAGGACAGTTTGAGAAGTTCTATCTTCAGGTAAACCAATCTAATTTAGGAAACATAAAATACAGACCTTCAGGGTCACAAAACAAACACTGGGATCTAAGCATCCCTTCCAACCATCTGGCTTCCTTGGCAGTGACTCTGAGGTCAGGCTAGCCTTTCTGGATTAAACAATTTTTTTTTTATCCATATAAAGCTAGTTTCATAAAAAATTAATAAATGATAAAAAAACCCCCACAAATTATACAAATGCTTGTTGTTATTGATTAGTCTACAGTCTGGTGCTGACTTCATTTCCTGAACTTTTACATCACTCCTATTGAACCCAAGTAAACTTTATGAACAATACAGTAGTGTGCTAATAAATGTTTGATTTAACTGGCCTTTCAAGGAAAAAGAAAATATACATACACACTCTTTTGTTTAATCTGCATTATTAACAATTTTTTAACTCTGTACAATCAACAAAAGAACAAATCAAACCTCGGTTTTTAGATTGCCATTTTCTAGTGTTTAAATGCTCACACTGAAAATTTAACAATTGGCTACTGCAAGTATTTTTGATCAGGCTCCAGAGTACTCTTTCATAAAGTGTTTTTATAAACTCCAATAATAACAATTCACATTTATGTAACACTTCAAGGTTTGCAAAATACTTGTCATAATTCTTCAATTTGTAGCTCTGTGAAGCTAGTTAGGTGTTATTACTATCTCTGTTTTAACAGAGGAGGAAATAGCCTCAGAGTGTAGCCCAGGGTCACACAGTTGTAAATGAGGTGGAATTTCAAGTTCACCACTGCATACACTATGCCAGACTGGTTCTACTGCTTTAAACTTTTAAGTGGTATATAAATATGTGAGTTGCTTTTAAAAATTCCCAGGTGACAGCAATAGTGTACAGTGTTATAAAACAACTCCATGGCTTGGTCCTAAATCCTTCTCATGTGCTTGGACTTTCTTCCCCATCCTTTACCAACCTTGCCATTTTCAAAATGATTGTGAATCTTATGACCCCTATCAGTAACCAATGCTGGAGGCTGAATTTACAATTTTAATGAAAATTCTTACCTTCCTCCAGTTTCATTTAATTTTCAGTTTTATCTATGTTTTCCTCAGGTTTTAAAATTTGTTCTAAAACTTCATTTGTTTTGGGAGGGTGGAGAAGGGTATAGGGTGTTGTAAATAAATGTGTTTAATTAAGTGTCCTTGAGGAAGGAGTGGGGGGCAGGGGAGCGGAGCGGGGCGGGGCTGGGGATGGAAAGGCTTGGGGGGAGGAGGGGGAGGTGGGGGTGGGGGAGGAGGGGGAGGTGGGGGTGGGGGAGGAGGGGGAGGTGGGGGTGGGGGAGGAGGGAGGCCGCCCCTGCCACGCTGCCACTGCCCGCGCTGGTTCCGCGGCTTCCAGCGCAAATGCCAGGACTTATCCTTCGGGCCCTGGAAGCTGAAGGCGCCCAAGACACACATCATGAAGTCGGCCCATGTGGAGAAATTAGCTGGTGAGCTGCACATGCCATCTCTTCCTGAAATGATGTTTGGAGACAACGTTTTTAAGAATCCAACATGTTTCTGGCTTTGGAATTAAAATGTGTCAACAGCTACCAGGGTATGCTGAAGGTGGCATGAGCTGAAGAATGGCAAGAGAGCAGAACGGAGAGTGAACACTCCAAAGAGATCATTAGACCATATGACTGGACCTATACAACAGATTACAAGGGAACATTGCTTGGTGACGCATTTAAGTTAAAGGCTGTGCCTACAACAGATCATATCGATACAGAGAAATTGAAAGCCAGGGAACAAATTAAATTTTTTGAGGAAGTTCTGTTGTTTGAAGATGAACTTCATGATCATGGAATTTCGAGCTTAAGTGTTGAAAATTAGAGTGATGCCTTCTAGCTTTTTCCTGCTGTTGAGATTTTTCTTAAGAATTGATGGTGTGCTCATCAGGATGAATGACACAAGGCTCTACCATGAGGATGACAAGACTTATATGTTAAGGGAATACACTTCAAAAGAGAGCAAAATAGCAAATTTAATGCATGTTCCACCAGCCCTCTTTACAGAGCCTAATGAAATATCAACAATACCCACCTGTAAAGGAGGCAGGCAGTCTGTGAGAAACTGGAGTTTCCAGAAAGAATGGATTTCAACCTTGAGGCAACACAGGAAAATAAATGCATGGAATCCAAATAAAATGTCATACAATATAAGTTCTCTGTGGAACCCTCACTGGAGACAACTGCTTTTTTGGGGGGGAGGGGATCAAGGGAGGTTGTCTAAGCGACAATGAGCTGCCTTTCTCTGTGTCCAGATTTTCTGTAGCCTTAAAGAAAAGAAAATGAAAGCTTGATGTACTCAGGATCTACACACCCTCTGTTTGTAACACCTCTTCATTTCTATCCATATCTAAAATTAATGGGAGAATGAATGGAACTAAGGTTTTCAGTTGTTAGAGAATGGGACCTCAGCAATAGATATTTATATGTCCTAAGGAGCAATCAGAGGCAGTGGGCATGTAATTACTACAAATACTGTTTTGCATGAAGAGATTAATTAGATGAACCAAAATCTAGAAGTTCTGTTATAACTTTCGAAGAATTCTTGGAAAATGGAAGATTGCATTTTGATAGTTTATTAATTTTAGCTTTGCAGAAAAATAGTGATAAAAGGTACAACTGGCAAGAAGTGACGAGTTCCAAAGTTAGTCTCACATTTTATATTCACAGAGTAAGTTTATATTTTCCCTTAAAAACCTTTGTTAAATGGAATTTTAAGGCAAAATGGTCATAATTAACACCAAAACAATTTATTTCCAGAGTTTCAATCTAGTTCATCCATTGAAACAGCAGTTAATGGTATATATCCCTCAGCTCTGACCTCACCGACAGGTGTGCTGGTATTACAAGTAATTTTTTGGCCTGCATCTTATAAAGGCAAGTGCCTTATTTTGGGTTCTGTTGTATTGGTGTTTTTGCACTTCTATCTTAAATCACACCTTAATGTGAATAAATATGCTGAAGTTGATATCAGTACTGAGAAGTTTTAGGTATCTATCTATTTCTTGAATCTGGTATTAAGAAGAAATATAATAAATATGAAGTCCTGAAGCTAGATTTTTTTTTTTTGGAAAAATTATTGGGGGGTTGGCATGGGGTGGGGTAAGAAAATGAGGGGAAAATATTTTTAAAATAAAACCTAGTTTTTATATTTAAAATTTCAGGTTTCTTAACTGACAGGAGGGAACTCAGTAGAAAAAGAATAAACTTAGGACTCATGGGAAAACGACTAGATTGCTTTTCAGTGAAGTGCAAAAAATAGGTTAAAAGAAAAGGTCTTTTAAACATTTTATATAGTTTTCTTTGCCTATCTGCACAGTGCATGGAAAGCAGAAGCTGATTACTATTAAGCATTAGGTAAGAGATTTATTGAAGCTAAGTGGGTTTTGTTACCTTTTTTGTAAAAGGAAGTAACAATTTTTTGATTTAGTTAGGAGGAGTTTCTTCCTTGCCTTCCTTCCCCTGAAGGAGAGGTCACTAAATGGTCTAATAACATATAAAAAAAATGCAGTTTCTCTGCTTTCACCCTTTGAAAAGGTTTTAGAGATAGGATGCTAAAATCTTGGCCAGAAGGATCAGCCAAGGAGACTGTCCTACTAAGAAATTGTAGCTCAGCCAGAAGGACCCTGAACCCTCTGAAGTCTCTTTCTCAGCTTCCCATTTATTTCTCAAAATGGTGCTGTTGTGAACCACCCAGAAAATGAACCTTATTAGGCAAGTTTAATCATTAAACTATTAAGGAAAGCCTCCTCGTATTACTGTATATACTCAAAACCAATGTATGAAAGCAGAATGTAATCTCTGAGAGAATGTGTTGCATGTTTGCTGAGTATCTTTCTGTTTCTGTATGAAAGTGAATGCTTTCTCTTTAGGCAGGAAAGTGTGTATACTGTATGTGACTACCTAATTAAAACAGCTTTGTTTTCCATGTTGTTTTGAATGGAAAAGACTCCTTAACCAAACAAGTTGTATTTTGATATTATACTATAATAATTGAAAAGGATTGTATATGAGTCGGAATGTCCAACTTGTATCATCTCCTTTCCCCTTTTTCCCTTGGTGGATGTATTGGTGTCAGGTCTAGTCCCTTATTTCCTACTTTTAAGTATCTAATGAAAAGATATTGTAGGGAATAAAAACAATGGATTACATTTTGGAGGAGGGCTCCAGTTGGAAGAATAAATATGTTTCTGAATACTTCATGACCAATCTACTACAATATTACTATATAAGATATATTGTGTGAGACAACTTGCTCATTGTGATATGACCCATCATTTTGTATCATTTGTTCCAAATGTTCTCATTTTTTTTGTAAGTGAAAAATAAACAAGAAATTACTGGCCTAAAATAACTAACTAACTAACTAAATAAATAAATGTCATTTCTTTTTTATTTTTAGGTTTTCTTTTTTGCAAAGCAATGGGGTTAAGTGGCTTGCCCAAGGCCACACAGGTAGGTAATTATTAAGTGTCTGAGGTCAAATTTGAACTCAGGTACTTACTCCTGGCTCCAGGGCTGGTGCTCTATCCACATTGCCACCTAGCCACCTGAAACATGTGTCATTTCAAAGGATTATAGAGTTGGAGCTAAAAGTTTCCATTAGGGTGATCTAGTTTAATCCCCTCACTTTACAGCGGAGGAATATGAAATAAAGAGAGATTAAATGGTTTTGTCCAAGATCATATGGGTAGCAAGATGTATTTAAGGTTTGAATTGTCTAGGTGTAATAATAATAAAACTACTAATAATAATTGCTCTAAGTTTTTCACAACTATGAGGAATGGAATGTATCTTCCAATTAATCCTGGAAAAATTGTGCCCTCCTTTGGACTTGGAAAGGAATACTTGTCCTGCCCTCCTGGGACTTAACTCAGGAAAAAATGTGACCTCCCCCAAGTAAGATAGGATTGTAAAAGAATGATATGTTTGATATCAAATAATAGAATGTTCTCCAGGGAAGTTTCAATTTTTGCCATGTATATCCTGCCCCCTTCCCCTTGCTTCTGATCTTCCTCAGCTTGGGGTGGTCATTACTCAAAAGACCTTAACTAATTATGAATCCCAGAGAATGGAGCTTCATGTCTAACCTACATTGTCTGTCATTTTATTTTAACCCTATATTTTTAAGGTTTTAGGGGTCATGTACATTAACTCTTATGAATCCAATTTCAGAAGACTTTCTAGTGAATAAGGAAAGAGTCAAAGTGAAGAAAACACATGATCAGTGGCATCTCCTACCAAGAACTTTCCTTTAAAGATTTTTTAAATAGTTTATTTGGATTGAATTTAGCCTAGATTTATCACCTAGTTTGTGTAATAAACTGAGGGAATTAGTAAAAAATAAGCAAGAGAGAATCTCATCCTCAAGGAGCTGATAGTATGATAAAGAAAGATTCATAATTTAATAACAATACATATAATTGATAATTACATACTATTTCCTTGTTAATAATTCTATGAATTATTCTATGAATATTCTATGAATTCTATGAAATATTCTATGAATAAGTTCAAGCTCAGATATATTATGACTTATCCAAATTACATTTCTGGCATCCACATCAGTTCCTGTGCCCATATCTCCACCACTTCAATCATATATATATATATATATAATTGTACCTCAGGATCTCCAGCATCGAAGGAGTGCATATAAGACCCACTATACCCTGAGACTTCAAAGTAGAAAGTGACCAAATCAAGTTGGGGGGGGGGGGGGAGGAAGGTCAAAGGACACGGTATTCTCAAGGAGTGGATAAGACTTTAAATTGTGCAAATAGGTGGTATATCAATCTAGTAATAGAATTTCATAAGGAAAGGGACAGAGGACATCATGGAATGTGATGGAAAAGAGTGAATAACACAGTTTCTAAAAGATAAAACAGATATGTAAAGGGGAGCAGGGCTGATTAAGGTTGGAAAGATTGCTTAGTGTTGAACTATCATAATCTAAAGCAGCATAAGAAATTTAGACTATTCTTATGTAAGGGGGAAGAAGAAAAGACATATTAGGAAGAATAATATATAGTAAGTGAGATGGATTGTTTGTAAGAGTTAAAAATCAGAAAACTAAGGAAACATTTATCAGTTTAAAATAATTTTCAGGAGAGAAGAAATAAGTAATCAGCAATTTGAATCAGTAATTTGATATTAAGAATAGAAAGGAAGGGATGAATGCAAGAAATATCAAGGAAGTGGAGATGTCAAGCTTTGACAACTGAGTAGATTCAGGGTATAAAAGAGAAGGAAGAGTCAAAGAAGAGTCATGATTAAATCCAAGATTTTGAAATCTGAATTGCTTGGGCAGCTGTTTTAATGTGCTCATAATCTTGGCCTTGATAGAAAGTGAAAATATTATACACCAAACCTCTCTACAAAGAAACCCCACAATGAAAACTCAGGAACAGTGTAGTCAATATTCAGTGTCTCAGACCAAATTAAAAAAACAAAACACAACACAACATACTATAAGCAGTCCTCCCCCCCCAAAAAAAAGTTGTTTAAATATCAAAGAGAAAGATTCTAGATCATACAGGTTGACATTATAAGGAAGAGAGTTTGGAACATGATACTCTAAAGGGCAAAAGATAAAAATTTGCCAACAAAGAAAACTTACCTAAGAAAGCAAAGTATGAACTTAGAGAAAAACAATAGACTCTTGAGTAAAGAATTTTCAAACCTTCATGTTAAAAAGGAATCAGAAACAAGTAGATATTTTGAAATAGAAATTCAAAGGTACAGAGAAAAACAGAAAAGTATATACATATATGTTTAATTTAAAGAATAATGTGGGGGGATGAATTTTTGACATTAATAGGCATATAAGAAACCATTTTATTTTCAGATAACTCTTCTTTTTAGACATCATAGATAAAGGTTAAAATGACAGAGGTTAATGTTATTAGCAGAAAGGACAAAACATGCTCAAAAAGTAAACAAAGAATGAAATTATTAATGTTTGATTGAGGTGCATAAGGTAAGGAAGAAAGAGGAAGGGGAATGGTCACCTCAGGAGCCTCATGATAATGGAAGATTGAGTGCAATTAGCCTCCACTTATGCAAATCTATGAAGATAAAGACAGTAAATTCAAAAATGAATGGAGTGGGAAACAGGGATTAAGGAATTATATAGAAATATCTAAAAAAGAGGGCAGGTAAGCTAAGGGAAAAGTCATAAACAAAACAAATTTAAATGTTGGGGAGAGGAAAAGGAAGTGATAATCAAAAGGAAGGGAAGAAAGAGAGACCTGGAATCAGGATAAGGTAAAGACAGGATATAAACTGAAGCAGAGAGTACATAATTTATTTCAATTATAATAATTCAAATGTCAAACTCCCTTTCTTTAATATCTTCTCACTTGGAAACAGAGAAAAGGGAGCAAGGAGAGGGAAAAATAAGACACATTGGAAGGAAATACAATAAATAATCTCAATTGTGAAGAAATAAGCAGGGAAATTATATGATGTTTTAAGTCAAAATTCACAATATACAATTCTTTAATATAAATATTTAAATAATATATACACACACAAACACACATATATAGCTAATCTGAATGCATGTAAATACTTAAAGCAAAAAATTAATTGAACTAGAGGTAGAAATAGTACAATTATGATAATAAGGAATCTAGAAAAGTCTAGACAAAAGGAAAACCAAAAATATTGACATATTTCTCATATATGAGGTAACTTATCCAAGAAAACCTACTCATATATTGGGGCATAAGGACACACTAAAATTGTAGAAAAATGGAAATACTAAACACATCATTTACTCAGAATAATGAAGTTAAATTTATATTCAGTCAGAAGCACTATATGTCTATGTCTATATGTGTGTGAATATATATCTGTGTGTATATTCATATATTTATATAAATCTAGTAGATATTTTATATATATATATGTATGTGTATATATGTATGCATTTATGTATGTTTATATATGTATATACAGAGAGAGGGGAGACAGAGATGGAGACAGAATTTTCATTCAAAATGACAGCAGAAGTAAAACATCTGGAACTATTTCTTTGATGATTCACCCAAGAGATGTATGAAATTCCTTCTTTGAAGGAAAAAAATCATCTATAATTGGAGAAAAACTGTTTGTGGTTGGGTAAGTTTAACCAATAAACGAAAATAACAATAATAGTAAATTAATTTAATAATTCAATGCTGTAGAAATAAACCACCTGCAAAAATTTTATAGGCCTGGGGGGAAGTTCATATGGCAAGAATAAAAGGTTAAGCATATCAAAATTAGTAATGAAAGAAATAGTAAGGAATGCAATCAGTCAATACCAAATCCCAAGCTATATTGCAAAACAGTTGAGTATTTAAAAGATTTGGTACTGATTGCAAAAGAGAGAGAAAGGTACATCTTTAGGAAAGATTAAGTAAAGCAATAAAGCAATAAATAGCAGGATAGAATTGGTTAGGTAAATTCTAAGACCCTTTTTACTAGAGGGAAGGATTCACTGTCTGACAATGCTAATAAAACTGACAACTAAGGGGCGGCTAGGTGGCACAACTGGATAAATCACGGGCCTTGGGGTCAGGAGTACCTGGGTTCAAATCTGGTCTCAGACACTTAATAATTACTTAGCTGTGTGGCCTTGGGCAAGCCACTTAACCCCATTGCCTTGCAAAAACCTAAAAACAAACAAACAAAAAAAAACAAAACCTGGCAACTGTTTGACAGAGATTGAGTTCAGACTGCTCCAAATACACACTTTAACTTGATCCAAAAGATTTCATCATAAAGAAATAGGAACAAAGGAGAAAAGCATAAACATATATGTGCATATAGATATGTATAGATCCATGGATAAGAGGAAAGTTTATGCCTGAACACGTATCAGAAATGATTACATAAGATAAAATGGATTTGATTAGTTTGATTATACATTAGTCCTGCTTTCTCAAGTCCTAAACTGAAACCAAACTAAACAAAAATCTTGGGTTACCAAATATTTGGCAAAAGGAAGAAACATCATCTGATTTTAAATATATTTGGTTTACAGTAAATCTTGACTCTATAAATATGAACTATCCTCAAGGTTAACCAGCTTTTGACTTATATCACATCAAAAATTTGGAATTTCTTTATTCATTGCATTCAGCTGGCTGTTAGAGGGATATATATATATATATATATATATATATATATATATATATATATATATATATGTTATTTTGTGTTCATCATCTTGAGCACTGGAGAGCTTAATTTTATTTCACATTGTAAAACTGTAATCACATATTAATGTATCCAAAATTTTTTGATACTTCTATTATTCAAAAATAATTATTTTCTTTTTAAAACATATTTTCTTTTTTTATTTTTCCAATGACATGCAATGGAAGTTTTCAACTATCATTTTTTTTTGCAAGGTTATGAGTTTCACATTTCTCTCTCTCCTTCTCTTCCCTCCCCCTGCTCCCAAAGAAAGCAGTCTAATATAGACAATAGATTTTTAACCTCGGTAATCATAGATTCATAATATTCATAATTGTGAAAGAAGAATCAGATCAAAATGGGACAAAAAAATTAGAGAGAGAAAAAAATATATGAGAACTTTTAAAAACTGAAGATAGTAAACTTTGGTCTGCATTTAAAATCCACAGTTCCTTCCATGGATATGGATGTTATTTTCCATCACAAGTCTTCTGGAATGATCTTTGGATATTGTTCTGCTGAAATGAAGGAGTTCATCCTGGTTGATCACTCAAAGCTGCTGTTAGTGGGTACACTATACTTATGATTCTGGGCACTTCACTCAGCATCATTTTATGCATGACTTTCCAGGCTTTCTAGAAGTCCTTTCCCTCATGATTTTTTTTAGGGTTGTTTTTTTTTTTTTTTGCAAGGCAATGGGGTTAAATGGCTTGCCCAAAGCCACACAGCTAGGTACTTATTAAGTGTCTGAGGCTGGATTTGGACTCAGGTACTCCTGACACCAGGGCTGGTGCTCTATACACTGTGCCACTTAGCCACCCCACCTTCATGATTTCTTATAAAACATAGTGTTCCATCACATTCATATACTACAATGTGTTTGACCATTCCCCAATTGATGAGCATTTCCTGAATTTTTAATTCTTTGTCACTATGGAAAGAGCTGCTATAAATATTTTTGTACTTGTGGGTTTTTAACTTTTTGGGGGATCTCTTTGGGATACAGACATAATAGTGGTATTGCTGGATTTAAGATTATACATAATTTTATTGCCCTTTGGATGAAACTCCAAATTGCTCTCCAGAAAGATTGATTCAGTTCACAGCTCCATCAACAATGCATTAATGTCCAAGTTTTTCCACATCCCCTCCAATATTGATCATTTTCCTTTTTAGTCATATTGACCAATCTGAGAGATGTGAGTTGAAACTGCAGAGTTGTTTTAATTTGCATGTCTCTAATCAATAATGATTTAGAGCATTTTTTCATATGACTATAGATAGACCTAATTTCTTCATATGAGGATTGTCTTTACATTATTCTTTGACCATTTCTCAATTGAGGAATGACTTGCATTCTTCTAAATTTGATGCAGTTCTCTTATATACTTTTTAAATGAGTCTTTTGTCAGACACAGTAGTTATAAAATTGTTTTCCAAATTATTTCCTTCCTTTTAATCTTGGCTGCATTTATTATAATCAAAACTATCCTTTTTTTGTATTTTTATAGTGCTATTTCTTCTTTGGTAATATATTGCTCCCTTTCCATAGATCTGACAGGTAAACTATTCCCTTTTTCTCCTAAATGGCTTATGATATGATCTTTTAAGTCTAAATACTGTACCATTTTCAACCTCATGTGACATTTTGATTCATGCCTAGTTTCTGTCATACTCTCTTCCAATTTTTCCAGTAGTTTTTATAAAACAGTGAATTCTTAGACCAGAAACTGAAATTTTAGGGTTTATCAAACAAAAGATTAGTAAAGTCATATACTATTGTTTCTTTTGTACCTAGTCTACTCCACTGATGGGCCATTCTATTTCTTAGCTGGTACCAAACAGTTTTGAAGACTAATGCCTTATAATATAATTTTAGATCTGGTATGGCTGGGCCACCTTTCATAATATTTTTTTTCACTAATCCCATTGATATTCTTAACCTTTTATTCCTCCATATGAATTTGGTTACTATTTTTCCTAGTTAAATAATCTTTTGGAAGTTTGATTAGTATGGTACTACATAAGAAACAATTTTGTTAGAAGTGTCATTTATTATATTAGCTTAGCCTACCCATTGACATTTGTTCATTTATTAAGATATGATTTTATTTGTGTGCAAAGTATTTTATAATTGTTTTCACATAGTTTCTGAGATTGCCTTGGTAAGTAGATTTTCAAGTATTTTATGCTATTTGCAGCTAATTTAAATGAAAGCTCTCTTTTTTATTTCTTGCTGCCATGTCATTAGTTTGTGTATATATATATATATATATATATATATATATATATATATATATATACATATATATAAATGCTGATGATTTATGTGAGTTTATTTTATATTCTGCAAATTTGCTAAAGTTACTGTTTCAATTAGTTTTTAAGATGGTTTTCTAGGGTTCTCTAAGTATATCATCATATCATCTGCAATGAATGAGAGTTTTCTTTCTTCATTACCTATTCTAATTCCTTTAATTCCTTTTTCTTATTTATTTGTTAAACTAACATTCTAATACAATATTCTATAATAGTGGTAGCAATGGGTATCCTTATTTCACTCCTGATCTTTTTTTTTTCAGGTTTTTGCAAGGCAATGGGGTTAAGTGGCTTGCCCAAGGCCACACAGCTAGGTAATTATTAAGTGTTGGAGGCCGGATTTGAACACAAGTACTCCCGATTCCGGGGCCGGTGCTCTATCCACTGCCCGACCTAGCCGCCCCTTCACTCCTGATCTTATTGGAAATGCTTCTAGCTTATTGCCATTACATAGAATGCTTGTTGATGTTTTTAGATAGATACTGCTTCTCAGTTTTAAGTAGAAATCATTTAATCCTATATTCTCTAGCATTTTTAATAGGAATGAGTAATGTATCATTTCAAAATTTTTTCAGCATCTATTGAAATAATCCTATGATTTTTGTTAGGTTTGTTGTTGATAAGATCAATTATGCTGATAATTTTCCTAATATATAATAGCACCCTGCATTCCTGGTATAAATTCTAATTAATTATAATATATTATCCTAGTGATAACTTGCTGTAATCACTTCTCTATTATTTAATTTAAATTTTTTTCATCCATTGTCATTAGAGAAATTATTCTATAATTTTCTTTCTCTGTTTGGACTCTTCCTGCTTTATGTATCAGAACCATATTGGTGTTAAAGAAGGAATTTTTGCAAAACTCTTTTTTCACCTATTTTTTCCAAATAGTTTATATAGAATTGGAACTGATCCAACCCCGGAGATTTTTTTCTGAGGTAGTTCACTGATGACTTGTTCAATTTGCTTTTCTGAGATATGATGGTTATTTAAGTATTTAATTTTGACTTCTTTTAACCTGGACAGTTTATATTTTTATAACTATTCATCCATTTCATTTAGTTTGTTAAATTTATTGTCATACAGTTGTGCTAATAGTTCTGAAAATTACTTTTAATTTCCTCCTCATTGGTGGCGAATCCATCTTTTTTCATTTTGTGGAGAATCCATCTTTTTCCATTTTTTGACACTGGAAATTCAGTTTTTTTCTTCCTTGTTTTAAAAATCAAATTAACCAAAGGTTTATCTATTTTATTGGACTTTTTCATAAAAGAATTCTTAGCTTTATTTATTAGTTCAATAGTTTTTATACTTAAAATTTTATTAATTTGTTCGTTAGTTTTCAGAATTTCTCATTGGTATTTATTTGAAGATTTTTAATTTGTTTTTTTCTCAGACTTTTTTAGTTGCATGTGTAATTCATTAATCTCTTTTTCTCTTTTATTCATATAAACCTTTAGAGATATAAAATTTCTTATAACTACTTTGACTGTATCTCCTAAATATCGGTATATTTTTATCTCTTTATCATTGTCTCGAATGATTTGTTTTTTGGCCCATTTATTCTTTAAATTAGATTATTTAGTTTCCAATTAATTTTAGATTTGTGTCTCCATGGTCCATTATTGCACATGATATTTATTTCATCATGATCTGAAAAGGATGCATTTAATATTTCTGCCTTTCTGCATTTGGTTATGAGGTTTCTAATGTCCTAATACATAGTCAATTTTTCTGTAGGTGCCATGCACAGCAGAAAAAAAAAGGTATATTCCTTTCTATCCCTCTTCAATTTTTTCCAAAGTTCTATCATATCTAAATATTCTAACATTCTATTTACTTCCTTAACTTTGTTTTTGTTTATTTTATAGTAAAGCTTATCTGATTCTGTGAGAGAGAGAGAGAAGTTGAGGTCCCCCATCAGTAGATAATTGCTGTCTATGCCTTCCTGTAACTCATTTAATTTCTCCTCTTTGAATCTGGATGCTATATTGCTTGATACATACATGTTTAGTAATGAAATTACTTCATTGCCTATGGTAGCTTTTAGGAGGATATTATTTCCTTCCTTATCATTCTTAGTGAGATGTATTTTTTCAGGTGTTTTGTCTGATATAAGGATTGCTACCACTTTTTTTTTACTTCAGATTTAGCATATATTCCACTCCAGTAATTTACCCTTATTCATTTATTTTTTAGAAAGATTTTATTTATTTTCAGTTTTACAATTTTTCCCCTAATCTTGCTTCCCTCCCTCCATCCCCCAAAGAAGGCAGTCTGTTTGTCTTTACATTGGTTCCATGGTATACATTAATCTAAGGTAAATGTGATGAGAGAAAAATCATATGCTTAAGGAAAAAAAATAAAGTATCAGAGAAAGAAAAACTACCAAAATAAGATAATGTTCATTTTTAAAATCAAAGGTAATGGTCTTTTGGTCTTTGTTCAAACTCCAGAGTTCTTTCTCTGGGTACAGATGGTATTCTCCATTGCAGATAACCCCAAACTGTGCCCAATTGTTGCACTGATGGAATGAGCAAGTCCATTAAGGTAGATCTTCCCCACCATTTTGCTGGTAGGGTGTAAATAGTTTTTCTGGTTCTGCTCATTTCATTCAGCATCAATTCATGCAAGTCCTTCCAGGCTTCCCTGAATTCCCATTCCTCCTGGTTTCTAATAGAATAATACTCTTCCATGGTATACATACATACATATATATATATATATATATATATATATATATATATATATATATATATATGTAGTCACAGTTTCTTAATCCATTCCCCAATTGAAAGACATTCACTTCATTTCCAATTCTTTGTCATTGCACTTTTGCTGTAAATCCAAATTGTTCTCTAGAAAGGTGGGATGAGTTCACAGCTCCACCAACAATGTATTAATGCCGTAATTTTCCCACATCCCTTCCAACATTGATCATTGTCCTTTCTGGTCATAATGGCCTATCTAAGAGATGTCAGGTGGTACCTCAGAGAAGCTTTAAGTTGAATTTATCTAATAAGTAATGATTTAGAGCAATTTTTCATATGACTATGGATAGCTTTGTTGTCCTCATCTGTAAATTGCCTTTGCATATCACTGATCATTTGTCAATTGGGGAATGGCTTGCTTTTTTGAAAATTTGACTCAATTTTCTGTACATTGTAGAAACGAATCCTTTGTCAGAAATAGTAGTTTTAAAAATTGTTTCCCAATTTACTACTTTTTTTTTATCTTGGTTACAGTGGTTTTATCTGTGCAAAAGCTTTTTAATTTAATGTAAACAAGGTTAGCTAGTTTGTTTTTAATGATGTTCTCCATCTCTTCCTTGGCCATAAACTGCTTCCCTTTCCAAAGATCTGCTCCTTGATCTTTAAGTTTACTTATAATATTCCTTTTTTAATTTCTAAACCCTCTATCCAATTGTGATCTAATCTTGGTATAGGTTGTGAGGTGTAGGTCTAATCCAAATTTCTTCCATACTAATTTCCAATTTTCCCAACAGTTTTTTTTATCAAAGAGAGTTTTTATACCAATAGCTGGACTCTGGTTCTATCAAATAGCAGATTACTATAAACATTTCCTGCTATTGCACCTATTCTATTCCACTGATCCATCACTCTATTTCTTAGTCAGTACCAGACAGTTTGATGACTGATGCTTTATAACATAATTTTAGATCTGGTACAGCTAAGCCACCTGCTTTTGTACTTTTTTCATTGAATCCCATGGAAATTCTTTCTCCATATGCGTCACATTTTTTCTAACTCATTAAGGTAATATTTTGGAATTTTAATTGTTAGGGCACTAAACAAGTAGTTTACTTTTGACAGAACTGTTGTTTTTAATTATATTAGCTCAACAAATCCATTAAGAGTTGATGTTTGCCCAGTCATTTAAATTTGATTTTATTTGTGAGTGAAGTGTTTTATATTTGCTTTCAAAAAGTTTTTGAGTATGCCTTGGCAGGGAGACTCCCAGGTATTTTATATTGTCTGAGGTTGCTTTGAATGAGATTTCTCTTTCTATTCTTTCTGCTGTATCTTGCTAGTCATACATAGAAATGTTTAGGATTTATGAGGGTTTATTTTATATCTTGTGACTTTGCTAAATATGCTATTTCTAATAGTTTTTTAGATGATTTTTTAGGATTCTCTAGGTATACCATCATGATATCTGCAAAGAGTGAGAGTTTTGTCTCTTTCTTCCCATTTCTAATTCTTTCAATTTCTTTTTCTTCTCTTACTGCCTAAGCTAAAATTTCTAATACAATATTGAATAGTAGTGGTGATAATGGGCATTCTTGTTTCATTCCTGACCTTATTGGGAATGACTCTAGCCTATATCCATTGCATATAATGGTTGGGGATGGTTTTAGATAGATCCTGCTAATTATTCTAAGGAACAATCCATTTATTCCTGCACTCTCTAGTGTTTTAGTAGGAATGGGTGCTGTATTTTGTCAATAGCTTTTTCTGCATCTATTGATATAACCATATGATTTCTGATAGGTTTGTTATTGATAAAATTAATTATACTAACAGTTTTCCCTAACATTGAACCAACCCCCCATTTCTGGGATAAATCCAACTTGGTCGTATTATCCTAGTGATATTTTGTTGTAATCATTTTGCTATGATTTCATTTGAGATATTTGCATTTATATTCATCAGGGAAAGATGTCTATAATTTGCTTTCTCTGTTTTAACTCTTCCTGGTTTAGGTATCAGCACTATATTGGTGTCATAGAAAGAGTTAGGCAGCATTCCATCATCACCTATTTTTCCAAAGAGTCTATATTGAATTAGAATGAAATGTTCCTTTAATGTTTAATAGAATTCAATTGTGAATCCATCTGGCCCTGGAGATTTCTTCTTAGGGAGTTCAATAATGGCTTGTTGAATTTCTTTTTCTGAGATGGTGTTATTTAGGTTTTTAATTTCCTCTTCATTTAAACTGGGAAACCTATATTTTTGTAAATATTTATCAATTTCACTTAGATTGTCAGATTTATTGGCATACACTTGGGCAAAATAATTCTGAATTATTACTTTAATTTCCTCCTTGGTGGTAAGTTCACCTTTTTTTCATTTATGTTACTATTCATTTGGTTTTTTCTTTCTTTTTTTAAATCAAATTGAACAGAGGTTTATCAAGTTTATTGGTTTTTTCTTATATTCAACTCTTTGATTTAATTCAATAGTTTTCTTGCTTTCCATTCTATTAATTTCTCCTTTAATTTTAAGAATTTTAAGAATTTCTCATTCACCTTTACCTGGGGGTTTTTTAATTTATTCTTTCTCTAATTCTCTTAGTTTCATATTTAGTTCATTGATTTCTGCTTTCTCTAACATATTCATGTAAGCATTTAAATATATAATGTATTCCCTGACAGCTGCCTTGATTGAATCCCATAGGTTTTTGTATGTTGTTTCATAATTATCATTATCTAGGATGAAATAATTATTTCCATAATTTGCTGTTTGATCAACTCATTCTTTAAATGAGTTTATTCAGTTTCTAATTAGTTTTATGTCTATATCTCCTTGACTCAATATTGCATATGATTTTCATTGCTTTGTGATCTGAGAAAGTTTAATTCAGTATTTCTGCCTTCCCACAATTGATCATTAAGTTTTTATGCCCTAGTATATGGTCAGTTTTTGTGTAAGTGCCATGTACTACAGAACAAAAGTATATTCCTTTCTATTCCCATTCAGTTTCCTCCATAGTTCTATGATAGACCTCCATAGGTCTATCATATCTAGGTTTTCTAACAATCTATTTACCTCCTTAACTTCCTTCTTGTTTATTTTATGATTAGATTCATCTAAATCTGAGAGTGGGAAGTTGATGTCTCATACTAGTAGAATTTTGCTGTCTATTTCTTCCTCTAGCTCTTTCAACTTCTCCTCTAAGAATCTGGATGCCATACAATTGGTTGCATACATATTTAGTATTGAAATTTCTTTATTGCCTATAGTACCTTTTAGGAGGATATAGTTTCCTTCCTTATCTCTTTTATTGCTACCTATTTTTGCAGCTTCTTTGTCTGAGATAAGGATTGCTACCCTGCTTTTTTTCACTTCAGCTCATGCAAAATATATTTTGCTATAGTCTTTTACTTTTACTCCATATGTATCTCTCTGCTTCAAATGGGTTTCTTGAAGCAGCATATTGTAGGAATTTGCTTTTGAATCCACTCTGCTATTCACTTACCTTTTAAGGGAGAGCTCATCCCATTCACATTCAAAGTAATCTTTATTGTCCTCTATTCTATCTTCCCACTGTTTTTATTTCCCCCTTTTTCACTTTATCCATATTCCCCAGTATTTTGTTTCTGAATACTGCCACCTTCAGTGTGTTTGCTGTCCTATGTCAACCTCCCTCCCCTTTCTTTCTCCTTTTCCTTTTCCCCTTCTTCCTTCCCTTCCTTCTGCTAGTTCCCTTTTTTTCTACCCCTCCCCTTTCCCCTTTTAATACTTGAAAGGTAAGATAAGTTTCTTAACTTCACTGAGTATGTATAAGTTGACATTAAGCCAAGTCTGATGAGAGGAAGATTTAGCTGGTTCTCACCTACTCCCTTCTTCCCCTCCATTGAAATGTTCTTTTATACCTCTTAATTTTAATGAGATTTACCCCATTCATTCTCCTCCATCATCCCATCTCCTTATTGTCCCCCTTTTTAAGGAGGTATTGTTTATTTTTTTATTTTTAATTTTTTTAATTTTTTTTTTTTGCAAGGCAAATGGGGTTAAGTGGCTTGCCCAAGGCCATACAGCTAGGTAATTACTAAGTGTCT